>NC_142026.1:126511044-126723544 GCF_982192425.1 Myodes glareolus | reverse complement strand
CTCTCTCTCTCTCTCTGTGTGTGTGTGTGTGTGTGTGCATGTGTGTGTGTGTGCATCGTATTAAATGTGTGGAGTCAGAAGACAGCTTTGGGGTTCTTTCTTTTTAAAGACTTATTTATTTATTTATTTATTATGTATATAGTGTTCTGTCTGTCTGTATGCTTGCTGGCCAGAAGAGGGCAACAGATCTCATTACAGATGGCTGTGAGCCACCATTAGTTGCTGGAAATTGAACTCAGGACCTCTGGAAGAACAGTCAGTGCTCTTAAACCTCTGAGCCATCTCTCCAGCCCTCTTCTTTCCCATCTTTATATGGGTTCTGGGCATTGAACTCAGGTTGTCAGGCCTGAATGACAGATGCCTTTACCCACTGAGCCGTCTCACTGGCCCAAGCCTCTTTTTACAGCAGAGTTAGTTATCTTTTGCAGGTCAGGTGTGGATTACAAGTGAAACTGAATAGTGGCCAGAATAAAAGTGACTGTAAACAGTGGTTTATTGTCATTTTCCGCTGTGCACTGACTTAATTAGTGCAGTTAGTAGAATTCATAGATCTAGTCCTCGGGCATATGTGGGTGATCCAGCAGAGACAGTGGACAGGAAGAGTCACCAGGCTGTGCAAACACAAGCACGGTTCCAGGGAGAGGAGACCCCAGCTTGCTGGAGTGGTCAGTGCAGTACCTGTGTGCTGAGCTGAAGACAATGCTTATTAGTCTTCATCTGAGCAGCCACTGTGGCTGTGGATAGAAGCTACAATGGGAATGAGAAAGCTGAACTCTGTGACCCAATAAATCTCTTGTATGAGTTACTAGGCCTCCTTCAGCCTGGATTTCCCCCTCTGGAAAATGGGAATGTCAACATTGGCCTTCCTTCCTTCTTTCCTTCCTTCCTTCCTTTCTTTCTTTTTTCTTTCCTTTCCTTTTTTTTGTAAAGGAAGGATTTTGAGCCTGTAAAGAGGTATTCAAGTGTATGGTGGTCATTTGACCCTGTCACTGTAGCAGGCTTTGTAGCTCTGCTTAGTGCAGAGCCTGGTGATTCAGTTACCATCTTCATAGTTCATATAGCATATGTACCTGTCAGAATTTTCTAGCCATGTCTTTCTTTTACTTCACTTTCCTTTCTTTCTTTCCTTTTCTTTTTTTCTTTTTTTGTTTTTTGTTTTGTTTTGTTTTTGGAGACAGCATCTTGGATTTGTAGCTCTGACGCTCACTATGTAGACCAGACTGACCTGGAACTCATAGAAATCCTCCCACATTTTCCTCAGGAGTGTTAGGATCTAAGTCATGTACCATCATGGCTGCAGTTGTCTGTCTGTCTTTCCTTTTTTATTTAATTTTTTATTAGGTTCATTTGTTTACGCCATGAAGTAGTGATGCTCTCCTTTCAATGCAGCACTCAGGAGACAGAGACAGGTGCATATGAGTTAGAGGCCAGGCTGGTCTACAGAGCTAGTTCCAGGACAGCTAGGACTACACAGATTAGCCCTATCTCAAAAAAAATCTAATCAACCAAAACAAACAAACAAAACAGAATTTATCTATCTATCTATCCATCTTTCCATCATCTATCTATCTTTCTATCATCTATCTATCTATCTATCTATCTATCTATCATCTATCTATCTATCATCTATTTATCTATCATCTATTTATCTATCTATCTATCTATTACTTTATATGTATGTGTGCTTTGCATGCATGTAAGTATGTCTGTGTACCATGTTTGTGCTTGATGAACTGCTAAGACAGAAGAAGCTGTTGGATTCTCTAGGACCGAAAGTTGGTGCTGGGAGTCCAACTCAGGTCCTCTGCATTGCAACAAGTGCTCTTAACTGCTGAGCCAATTCTCCAGCTCGTGTCTTTTATTTCTCGTGAAAAAATATGTTGGTTGTTGAACAAAAGAGCAGCACTCTGTCATGCTACTGGTTACAAAGCCTGAACTTTTCCCCAAATGAATAGGAGGGCTAAAGAAAAGACATGATTAAAAATAACGCCTGCTACTGGGAACAGTAGGGTGAGAGAAGTGTGGATCAGTATGAGGGGAGTCTGTTTACTATCATTAACATTTTGGTTGTATCCCCAGAGTCTGTCTGGAAAGGAGGGTAAGAGAATAGGCTACTGGGGAGGTAGTAATGGCAGTCACTGGGGAGGGCAGGGATTGATTCTTGAGAATGACTGTTTTAAAGGAAAATCTCAAAAAAAAAAACAAACAAAAACCTCCCCCATCTGTTTTTTCAGACATCCTTAACACTGTCTTGCTCATTATCGATAATTCTCTAAAATCTAGATAGAAAGAGAGAGAGAAATGCGATGTTATTATTTTCATCCTAATGATGCTGAACCTGACAAAGCAAATCCTGACATGCTCTGGTTTTATTAGTTTTATTTCATCTCCTTTTTATAGATTATCCAATCAATATCCTGAGGGTCTAAAGACTCAGCAGTGAAGGAGAGAATATGTTCTTGTTCATTTATCTAATCCTGGAGTGACTCAAAGGAGGTAGTTCTTCAGTAAACACTATGTTTTTGTTGTTATTTTAATGTTATGCCTTTGGCGTTTGCCTTCATGCATGCCTGTGCACCATGTGTGCCTAGGGAGGTCAAAAAACATCTTGGAATCTCCTGAACTGGAGTTATGATCTGGGTCCTCCGGAAGAGCAGCCAATACTCTTCACTACTGAACCATTTCTCCAGCCCATGGTGTTTTATCTTTAGGCTTCTGGGAACTGAGGTGACAGGAGATGGTCCTGGAGTTGTGTTCCCCTCCTCTCTCCTTTGATGTACAGTGCATCCTTCACTCAAGTGATAAGTGAGTTGATGCTGAGGTGGTAGTTTAGGAGACGATTGATCTGAGTCGTTCTTTGTGATAAGGTATAGTTATGTCTATGATCTGGAGGAGAAGAATAGCTATGTCAGGGAGACCTCTCTCCCTTGTAGGATAGCTATGATCCTACAGGTGACTCACTAGGTCACTGTTACCATTTGTTTCAGGGATCTTCTCTCAGTTCTGGACCAGTCTACCTCACATCGTAGTAGATGGGGGACCCAGCTCTTGATAGACTCCTGAGGCTGCATTGTCACCAGAGGGCCCCTCTCTCCCAGGGCCAAAGACCATGCAGCTGCCACTTTGAAATTCTGGGACTGCCTCTGCTGTCACTGTGCAGACTTGCTTTCAAACTCTGGGATGTCTATTGTGATTCTTCAATTAGTTACCACCAATAACTCCAAATACCATCTACCATACATGACTCAATGTCACAGATTGTCCTCAGTCATGACATAGAGAACATCTATTTGGCTACACTCATCATTCATATATTGTCCATGGGAGATTTAAGTTACAAGAGCAGAGCTGAGCCTACAAACACTTTAGCCATTGACAGTAGAATCTAGGGGCCATATGTCTGTCTAAATGGAACAGTGACCCAGGGAGAAGAGCTGCACCTGCTGTGGGGTGAGGAGTCCTCCTTATCTGACTCTTTTCTCTCCACCTAAAAAGGACTCTGGTATCTCTGAGAAGTAGTTCTGCTGTGGACACTGGGCCCAGGAGCCCATCTTTTTCCTGGCTGGCAGGTCTCATATAGTTAATTATCAATTTCTGGCAACATATAACTCACTGACTGATGTGGGATTCCCCTCTTTATGCTATGAGTATGTTTTATGGTAATACACAAATTAATAAATTGAGTTAATTTGAGATGTAAGGGATAACTAAAAATATGCTTAAGCTATTGCCCCAAATGTGTTGTAATTAATAGAGTTTCTGTGTGGTTATTTTCTATGTGGGCAGCCAGGAAACAACCAAGCAGGGTTCAACAACACCTGATCATCTATTTGCCTGTAGAATCTGTATGTTCTTTCACTTTGGGAGCACACACCCCACCCTGATGTCAGAGCCTGGGTTACAAACACATCACAAATCATCATCCCTCCATGATGCTGTCCCCTGATCACTCCTTTGGTCTACCACATCAGGACATTTCTGTCCATGGTTACCGACATCCCATTTCAGGAACACCATTTGCAATCCCCAACCCTTGCCTTGTATAGTTTTCATCCCTGGGCTTCTGGAGAGGCCCATGTCCTTCTCCCTGGTGTTTGTGCCCATTTTTCTCTGCAGTTCCAGGAAATGAGGACACTCCTGGGTCAGAGATGCTAGGTAAGGGAGAAGGGCAATGCCCTTCACTTTCTCTAGGATAAAATTTCCTCAACCACCTGGAGAAAGTAAATTTCAGGGAGTCAAAAGTCTTTGTCTCTTCCTGCTAGGCAGTTTTCAACACACATGACCACTCTGCCCCTCCTGGATATGTCTCAATTCTGGACATCTTATCTGACTGTGATTTGTTCACATAATAACCTGGTGGGAAAGAGCTCACCTCATGCTGTCTGCATGAGGCCTAGTGGGTCTTCTGATAGCCCTGGACCACAGGCTGCCTATTCCCAGGGCCAAGTAGCATGTGAGGAGTCACAAAGACATGGAGTGTCTTTTCCCTGCTGCAGGTGAATCTGGCTGGCTGCAGCTCAAGCAAGGTGATTCTCCAGTTAGACACTGCCAACACTGCCAAGAGCTCTTTCCAGGCACCATTTCCTAGAACTGACACCTTGGGCTGACAGATTGTCTTTGGTACAGTGAAGAGGCAGAGAACTCAGTACTGCTCAGTACAGGAGGCTGGGTGCCTCTGCAGTGGCAATCTGACAGTGAAAGCTTGCAGCTACTGACATAGATCCATGATTTTGTCACTAAAGATTACCTGTAGTGGTAGCAGTAATAGAGACACTTCCTCTTTGTGGTGACCTGGGCTGGGTAACCCCACTGATGGAGGGTCTTGCTGTGATTCACTGTTCCCTCTGGAACACCCCCCCACACACACACACACAGACACAGAGCATCTCAACCATTCTCCAAATCTGCTAAGCCAGTCAGGCTGACAATGGAGTTCACCGTCACTACCCCTTACATTTCTGTCCTCTGTGTTTTAACTTACAGTGCCTTCTATAGAGTAAACACAGCATGGAGGCAACACTGACATGAAAAACACACCTTGCACTACAGATACCACTACAGCCTCGCCCACCCCTGCCCTACTGTACCCTTATCTCCGAGGATCTCCCATTCCCTTTTAATATATTCATGATCTGCTGTCCTTCTTCATCTCAATTTTAAGATGAGACTGCTTGTTCATTTCCCAGATGCCCAGACATGAATAATTACAAAAAACTATATCAGTTGCACCACTGTTTGGCCAATGACTTAGGGGTATTCCTTGCATGTCAAATTAACCGACTTCTATTAATCTCTTTATTGTCACAAGCCTGTGTCTTACCAATAATGTTATGGAGTTCTTCTTCAGCAGCTACATGGTGTCCACTTGACTCCGCCTACTCTCTTTCTATATCTGTTTACATTTCTTGCCTGGTCTGTATTCTGCCCTGCCTAAGGCAGGGCGGGTAAAGCCTTGATAAATTCCAGTGCCTTCTGCAGAGACCTAGTAGAAGGCACCGACTTTGTTATGTCTCTGTTTTTCCTGATTCTGTTGCCAAATTTTCCTGAGGGCTCAGCTGCAGGTAAGTGAAATGAATGACCAAAGTGTGTGGAGTCCTGAACAACAGTGTCCTCACCTCTCAGGTCATGGTCACAATCTCCGTGTGCCCAAGCACAATGGGGACATCAGTCCACTGGGAGGGAGGAGCAGAGCCACAGGCCCTGGAGGGACCCCGTAAGAGATGTGGGAAAAGATGGAACTAGGAACCTGCATAGCTTTGGCATGGGTAGGCTTGAATTCATAGCCCAGGTGCTCAGAATTTTTGCAAACATTCAGGAATGAATCTCTGCCTGGGCTCCTCTGCAAACCAAACTGAAGGTTGCACAATTCTCTCCATAGCTCCCCCTGTTGGCGGCCCGGCCTCAGGAAGAAATCATGGCAAAGGCTCTGACCTCAGTGCACAGTAACTCCCAGTATCTGTGCCTTTTGGTTCTACTGATCTGTCTGGGGACCACTCTGCTGGCTGGTGAGTTCCCAGAGTGTCAAAGAGAGGATTACTGGGGGATGGGAACAGACCTGGTCCTAGTCTTGAAGTACTCCTAGGCTAGCTCTGAACTCTTGTGTCCTTCCCCTCTTCGTCACCACAGTGAGGAGATCCCTGGCTCTAACCGGCCCTATCCCATCCAGTCTTTAGTGGATTAAAGAAGTTAGGGGAAAAGTTGTATGTGGAGGATAGAGCAGAGACTACATGAATGAAGAGTTTGGTGGCAGAAGGAAATATCTGGCAATGCCCTTTGTACCACTGGGGTCTGCAGGATGCATAAAACCCAGTCATCTGCAGATGTGATGTGCACAGTGCAGATTCCTTCAGGATTCTCGCTCAGACAGCTCCCCTACACCTTAGGCTGCTGTACTCTGAAGACTACCTTCCCGGGGACTCCTCAGGAGCCCTTCACCATTCTGAGACTCTGTGTCCTTGAACTTTCTTTCCCACCTTGAAAGGCAATTCCCCACAGGTTCACAACAGGTGCAGCCAGGGACAAAGCAGCCATAACCACACACATTTTTATAGTTATTTTTTGTTTTGTTTTTCTTTCCTTCTTTTTCTTGTTGCTGTTTTGCTTAAAGGCAGGATTTCACACCATAGCCCACACTACAGAATTTGCAACAATCCCTTCTCTAACCCGGTCTACCAAATGCTGGGATTAAAGTTTTGTGCCACCAGGCTCAGCTTCAATTCCCAAGTGATACTTAAACCTCCCCAGCCTGCTCAGCTCCCTTTCCTGCCCATCTAGCCTTCTCTTTTAGCCCCTTTTCCACCAGGTAGCAATTTGTTCTCGTGCCTGAAAATACTAAGCTGAGCAGCTAAGCAGAGACTGGAACACCTTGTCTACTATGGAGGACCCTGGCAATGGCCCTATGTAAGGACCTACAGTAGCTTCTTCCCTTGCTCCCAGACCCATGCTGTCTACCACTTTGCAAGATGACTTCAGACAATGGCGTTCATTAGGCTGGAGTTAGTTCATTTTTTTTTTTTTTTTGTAAATGAAAGCCAGTATTATTTTCAACCTGGCAAGCCTCATGATATCTCTCTGTACCAAAGATTCAGTTCCACATTTGGTATGAGCCTCAGAATGCAACAACCTGATAACTGAATCATATTTGTCCTCTAACCCAGATTAGGGTATATCCAGTCTTGGTGTCCATCCCCACAGTGTCTTCAAATGTGAAAAAGTGCAATAAAAAGAAATCCCATACTAGCTTAGAACTGAGTATAATAAAAGTATAATAATAATACACACACACACACACACACACACACACACACACACACACACATACATACAGATTACAGTCCTCTGCATGAACAGGGAAACAGGAACCGAATCCAGCACCCAGAAGAGAGAGCAAGCATACACTTTACATTGGCATTTATAGTATAAGAGGCCACACCAATGTGGGCTGGTAACTTAAAGGCTACTGGCTGAAGGAGTTCCTACAGCACAAAAGTATTACCGAAGCTGCATGTTTCTCAGGGAGCAGTAGGTTCTATGCTGCCTATGACTACTGGGTTGGCTAGAAATGACAGGAAGAGGAGCCGGGCAGTGGTGGCACATGCCTTTAATCCCAGAACTCGGGAGACAGAGGCAAGATCTCTATGAGTCTGAGGTCATCATGGTCTACAAGAGCTAGTTTTAGGACATGTTTCAAAGCTACAGAGAACCCTTGTATCCAAAAGAAAAAAAAACCCATGAGGAGACTCAAAAATATGAGCCTAATTCCACATTGACACTTGGTCAGAAAGTTGGAACTTACCTCTATTTTTTCAAGGTTATTGTTTTTCTACCTCAAACAAAGAACCCACCTAGATTTAGAACAGAGAGTTCTGTTCTCTCAAAGTTATTGTCAACAGGTGTGGCTAATAGCCAGACCTTGCATTTCAGGACTAGAGAAGTAGATTTGTGTCTACCTCAAACAAAAGTCTAAGGATACAATTAAGGTTCCAGTTCCTTTAAGGGGATAGCATTGGATTCCACCCAGGGAGTGGTTCGCCTACAGAGACGAAGGAATCACAGAGACATAGGACAGCATCAGGAGAGTCATTCGATCTCTTGCATACAGAGCTCTGAGTTCTGAGTTCACCTGTGGTTATTGTTCATACACTTTTATACCCCTGGGCCAGCCCCTTCACACCCCAGTTCATCTGTTTTGTCTTTGATTATTAAAATGCAGCCACATATGGGTTGGCTGACCATGTGTATCTATCTGTATTTAGGATTTTTGTATTCTATTGGCCATGCTCCATCCCCTGCCTTAAGCAGTTAGGACACAGGCTGTATCTTCCTTACTCAACAGTGACCCACTGACCTTGATGTTACTGCCTCCTGACCACTCTACTAGGTGAGCTTTTCTGTACCATATTTGCTGAGATTCAGGAACACAGTTCCCTAACCCCAGCCTTGAGCCATCACCATCCCTGAGCTTCCAGCCATGCTGGTGCTCTTCTTCCTGGTCCTTCTCACTGTGCTTCTCATCAGGGATGCTCCAGCATCCACAGACAGCATGGACTCTGCACTCTTCCCCTGGAAATGGTTTTTGTTCCATCCACTCTGGCACATGCACTTCTCTGAGATTCTTGATCCCCATTCCTCTACTGCCACATTTAACCAGCCTAGAGTTTTTTGTACTTTAGTGTGGGCATGATAATCCACTGACCAGGTCCAGGAAGCCATCCTATAAGCAGTATGGCTAGGGGATCTAAAATGTGTTGTTATGACTTCATTCTGTAACTGTGAGAAAACATTCTGACCTCAAGCAACTTTATTATTGCTAATATTAATAATAATAATAATAATGGATGCATACTTGGAAAACAGGGATGCTTTCTTTAAATCATCATACTTCACTGTTCCTCCTTCAGCAAAAACAGTTCCCTTTCATCAGTCTTCTAACTGGATTTTGCTCAGAAATCTCCGATGCGTATTCTATCTGATCTGTCTAAAGTGCCCAGTCTGTGACCCTTAGCTCAAAACAACGAAGCTAGTTCTCTACTCTGAGGGTTCATGTTCATGTGCAACAAATCCCTCAGTGAGGCGTACTGAGTGAAAAAGAATCTCAACCATTAAAGAAGAAATTCAAACTTTAAGAGTGGGAGGAAGGGGAATGTAGAGACAGGGGAAACCATAGAGATGGAAGAAACAGGTGGTAGAAGAGGCAGTGAGGTGAAGGAAGAGGAAGCTGATTGAAGTAGAGAGAAAAGAATGTCACCTAACCTGCATCAAACACCCCCATAGCAGAAGTTTTGAGGAGGGAGGAGGGAAAGAGGGATTTTTTAAAACATCTCTTTCATTTTTTAGTGTAATTATATAGCATACATTTTTTAAAAAGATCCTTTAAATTACAGTTTTTGTTTTTTTTTTTTTTTTTTTAGATTTCAGTGCTCACACACACACAGGACAGTACACATGTTCATCCTCACTAGGTCTTGCCTACTTGTTATGCAGTCTGCTGAACAGAACAGCACTAGGGTGTGGTGTCTTCTGCTGATGCTAGGGAAAGTCTGGGAGACCAGGGGCCATAAGTGTGCTGGGGAACAACTGCCTGAGGAAGAGGAGGGAGATCGGGGCTTAGAGCAGGTCACAGGCTGAGATCTCTTCTTGAGACTGACTTAGGGATGTGTTTAACATGAGATAATTTGAGATATGATGTTCAACATTGTTGTGTGAAGGGGCCCAGTGGGAACACGGTGAGTACTGTGCTCACAGGTGACAGCTCCCCTCCCATGACAAGTTGCAGCATAGTCCAGGAGTTCTTTCCTGAACTTCAGGCTTCATGTTGAATTACCACATGTCCTAAGATGCCTGCTTTCCCTCTGAGTTCAGTAGATTTTCAGTCCCAGAAACAGTTACCATCTGACAGACTTTATTCCTCAACACTTGATAAAAGCTATTCAAAGTTCTTGTGAAATAAATCCCTCTGGACACCGTGTGCATCTGGGGATCCCACCACCCCAAGAAGGTCAAAGGTTGCATGGAAATAAGGATTCAGAAGTCAAAGAACATCTGTAAGAGAGGCTTCTCTTCCTGACCTTTTGCCCTTCAGAGGGATTCTAGGTATCATCTAGTTTCACAGAATCATGAGTCCTGTGATTTTCTGCTCCCCCGCTTGGACCTCACCTGCTTGTTTCTCTCACAGATATACACTCTCTTAGTTGTGATGTCATTGTCAAGTCTCATACCACACCTGGGCAGTCCTGGTGTGAAGGGCAGTGCTCAGTGGATGGAGAGCCTCTCCTGCAGTATGATAATGACAACAGAGCCACACCGTTGGGAGACCTGGGGAAAGCGGTAAATGCTACTCCTGTGTGGACAGATTTTGTGCAAAAGCTGGAGTACTTGGGGCAAGAGCTCAGGAAGATGTTGGCTCACACCAAACTAGGATCAACCAAGATCAGTGGTAAGTGTGGGATCAAATACAGAGACAAAGACAGTTGGCAAGAGAGAGAAAGGGTAGAGAACATGTGGGAATGAATTGGTGGTTGTATTTGTGTGAGGGATCTGAGTGCTTGTCCAGCGTTGGAAGCATGTGGTGCCCAGTGAGTAACAAAGAGCAAGCCATGTGGAAATGATCCTGGCTCATAAGCCAGTGGGAAAGTCCTGACCTTTGGAGAAGTGATGGATCTATGACAGTGAAGCATGATGGTGTTGTGTGTGGTTTGCAGGTCAGCCCACTTTACAGGCCACCATGCTTTCTCTGTATGAACATGAACAAATTGTTGTTGCCTCCTGGAGATTTAACATCAGTGGAAAGTACTCCTTCATCTTCAACACAATGAATATGAATTGGACACTGACTGATCCTGAAGCTGGTGGTATCATGAATACATGGAAGGAAGATGAACAATTAATAAAAGATCTCACGACAATCTCCACAGCAGACTGCAGGCACTGGCTCAAGGAACTCTTCAAGCACCAGAAGGAAAAGCCAAGTATGTATTACCTAGATCATCAGGGGCCAACTCGATCACATTTGATAGACTGTGTGGGTCATTTCCTGGTGGTCTTCCACTCTAAGATCCACTGATTCCCATAGGATTTCTCTATCTCTCCTCACCTCCCAAAGTTTCTCATTCCCTACGAATCAATGGTTCAGACACTGCCTGGCCTGCTAATGGGCCCCAAGTCTGCATGCATCACTGTAAACCTCCAGCTGTATCTGCCTCACTTATAGCTGCCCTTGCACCAGCTCCACATCACTTTGAGAGGCTTCACTATCTTTCTCTGGCAAAATTAAACAACACTAATTGAGCCACCATCCAGAAAGTTCTAACAAAAGTAAGTATGTAACATTGCTTGATGGTTCCACAGGCATTTTTTCCCCTTTGGTAATGACATAAACTCTGTAAGAACATCATCCACACAGCTCCACTCCTCTCTCTAATCAGGAATTATTACAGGTGAATAATTGTTTCTGCCTGGGGAGAAAAAGTGGTGATACAGGAGTGGTTTTAGCTTTATCTAGAATATTCTTGTTTTTTTTTAAAGGACCAACATCAAGGACCCCAGATATCACCCAGCTTCCCTCTACCAGTCAGTTCTTCAGTAAGGGAGAATCTACAGTCACAGTAGTACTCATTCCCATCCTCATCCTGTCTGTCATTTTTTGCATTTGCATTTACACGTGTGTGAAGAGGAATTCTTTCCAAGGAGGTAAGGAGCAGGTTGGGGTCTCACTCTGGTTCTTGGCAGGGTTAGTCTGCTGAGGACATGGAACAGGTGCCCCACTGGGTATCAGGGATGTGAATTCCAGACTTCATGCTCCCATAGCAAGGTCCTTACCATTGAGCCATCCGCACAGCCCAACACTGACCTTTTGACAGTCTGGTTACAAGTTCAATCTACTGTCTTCTGCTCAGACAATGAGAACTGAGCGTAAAAACTTCTGAACACATCACTTGCTTGCACTCCTGTCATGGCCCTTAGAGCAACCCTTACCATGTACTCATCTCAATCACAACTGCAAAGGTGTTTTCACTCAGTCAGCTAGGACTGCCTGTCTACTCTTTCTGCCTCGCTTCCCTCTGTTTCATATGCAACTGAGAGGCTGCTGACCCCAGAAATGGATCTGTCTGAGAAGGGCTTGTGTGGTCTGTTCTCAAAACTCCTTCATTTGTCAGGGATCATGGACATTGAGATACAAGTTAAGCAGTGACTTGCAGACTTCTCTGTTGGTGTATAGGGCTTATTGCTTTCAGACTCATAATCTGGAGCGTTGGATCTCACTGCAAAACCTTTCCAGACAGAAACCTTCAGCTGCCCATGAACTGTCCCATCAACTCTTACAAGCCACAGAGGAAAGAGAGATTAATGGAGTCAAATGGAGAGTTACCCAACCAGGCCACCCAAATGTTGTCTCAGGATCATAAGCCTAAGGTATGAAGGTAAAAGCATTCACTAAACCAGACATCTATATCCCCACATCCAAGAGTCAGGAAACCACTTACAATAGGGGGAAGAAAGGATGTAAGAGAACCCTGTGTTCCACCCATGACACGTCTGCTGCACTGCTGATCTCTCAGCAGCTCTGAGTACTTACATGATCCCTGCACAAGAGCAGGCCTGTCAGCCTTCCCTTCATGGAGAGAGAGGGTTATAAGACTCCAGAGCCCCCTGAGAATCTTATCTGTAGTTAATGATGCTGGAGCAGAAAAGACATTTTGTTCAGTGGTGTGACCCCTTGTAAGAAACCCATGTTGCTATCAATAACTCCTCACTCTTGCATCTATAAATAACCCCACATGAAATCATGGCGCCAAAATTTTTTTTAAAGAGTGGAGGGAGAGTAATTGGGATGAGAAAGCAGCTGGAGACTGGGAATGGGACATGAGAAGGAATAGAAGGGTTGACATGACCAAAATACCTTATACACATATATGAAAACAGTTTCTATTTGTCTCAATGTGCTAGGACACTGTTTAACACTGATTAGTTTTTACTTTTAATGTGTGTGAGTATTTTCCTGTGTGTATGTCTGTATGTAACATGTATACCTGCTGGTGCTTACAGAAGCCAGAAGAGGGCTCTGGATCCCCTGGAACTGCAGTTACAGGTGGCTGTGAGAACTGGAAACTGAACTCGGGTCCTCTCCAAGAACAACAAGAACTCTTAACTACTGAGCCTTCTCTCTAACACTCTGATAAATTTCTTAAAAAGTATATAAATGTTTGAATATTATTAAGAAGAGGGAAGGTGTTACATCAAACTTCACAATACAGTTAAATGTCTCAGAATATAAAACCTGCCTATTCCCTTTGATGTAGAATCCTAAAATGATATAACTCTATAAACACATTGTTTTGTGGGTAGTAAAATATAATTGGAGCCAAACAGAAAAGAGAGTAAGAATAATGTGAGTATGCATATATATTTATTATGTATGATTATGGATTTTGCATTAGTGAAGAAAGAATTGATTATTAATACAATTAGAAAACCTGGTTATTTGGGGGCAAAGTAGATCATTGAAGGTTTAAAAGGATAAAACAAAATGTAGTTAGATTTTATATGATATTTGTATAAGAAGATTTGTAAACTGTAATGATGTTTGATTTTATATGTTAAATGAATTTTAAAAGTATTGTTAAAATAAAAGGTCAAGGGGGCTGGAGAGATGACTCAGAGTTTAAGAGCATTGCCTGCTCTTCCAAACGTCCTGAGTTCAATTCCCAGCAACCACATGGTGGCTCACAACCATCTCTAATGAGGTCTGGTGCCCTCTTCTGGCCTTCAGGCATACATGCAGACTGAATATTGTATACATAATAAATAAATATTTTAAAAAAATAAAAGGCCAAGGTTCTCTTAAAAAATTAAAAAAATTTACAAACCAAACCACATTGTTTTAATGATTGCGCACTCTAATGGCCAGTTAAGTCATCAATTGTAGCAATGTCCTATTGAAGCTTGGTGAGAGGGACTCACAGGTCCTTCTAACAAAGACGCCAGGTAATACAGCAATAATGAATAAAACTGGCAAATGTAAAGTATGTGTTGGACAGCATTATGTCAACTTGACATAGCTAAAGTCATCTGAGAAGGGGGAACCTCAATTTAAAAACAGTTCCATCAAATCAGGCTGTAGGCAAGCCTGTGGGGCTTTTTCTTAATTACTGATCAATTGCAGATGGCCCAGCCCATGGTCATAGTCGTTTTCTATAAGAAAGTAAGCTGAGAAAGCCATGAGGAACAATCCAGTAAGCAGCACCCAGCCATGACCTCTGCGTCAGCTCCTGCCTCCAGATTCCTGCCCTGTTTGCTTCCTGTCCTGACTTCCTTCAACTGATGAACGCCAATTTGAAAATGGAAGCTAAATAAACCCTTTCCTCCCCAAGTTCCTTTGGTCATGATGTTTCTTCACAACAATAGTAACCCTAAAGAAGACAAGTTGGTAGCAAGACATGGACAAGGGTTTTGGGGAGGATTGGAGAAGGACTTTGGATGTATGGGCTGGAAAAAAGTCATCAAGTGTTGAGAGCTCACTGAGCCGTTCTTCAGGAACTGAGGAGAGAAAGTGTTGAGAGAATGCAGACATTGGAGGCCTGGATGGGAAGTCTGGGAAAACAGGTTGTTATGAAAACCACAGGATATAGACATATATCTATCAATTTATTAAGGAGTGCTATGGGGAAAACAGACTCATAGGTTCATGGTGCGGGAGAATTGTCTATATTCTGTCAATCATGTTTTAAATAAACACTGATTGGCCAGGCAAGAAGTGTAGACAGGAAAACCAGACAGGAAATAGAAATGATGCAGTGAGAACAGGAGAATTCTGGGAAGGAGGAAGTTGATTCCTCCCACTCCTGCCCGGATCACCGAAGCAGCAGGATATGATCTGACCCACTGCAAAAGGTACTGAGCCACATGACTAACATAGATCAGAGCAATGGGTTAATATAAGCTACAAGAGCTAATATGTAGGTTGACCTAATGGGCCAACCATCTTTATAACTTATAGAGATCTCTGTGTGATTTTCTTTGGGGCTTGTCTGGGCAGGACAGAAAACACAAACAAGCAGGCCGTGATCATGTTACAGGTTCAGGACAAGGTACATACAGTTGCAAAATCCTTCTGTTCTACCCAAGGGAGCTGGGAACCAGCCACACACTGCTTCAAGCTGCCTGACCCGGTCTTCACAACCATTGAGAGCATGTGTCCTTGTCTCTCTCTTTTTAAGAAGTCAGGCCCTAAAGCCCTATCCCAGGTACCCCTAAAGTTATTGGTGGAGTGAATACAAACAGCAGCCAACTTTACTGGACAATTTGAATTAAGAGTCAATGGTTCTGGGTAGCTGCAGTCAAAAAAATCTGCTATGATTCACAAGGTACCAGAACCACTAAGGTGAGTCCTTTGCTCTGCTGGGATACTCAGTGCTGATCAGCTGGAGTTGAGAAATTATCAGTGATTACAAAGATACCAGCATCTTAGAGGTGAGGTCTTCTGGAAAGTTGTTTCTGAGAGTCAGCACACACAGGCTGTGTTCTAGACATGGCCAAGCTTGTACCTTGTGTGGGCAGCCAAATATGGTGGTTTAAGAACCACCCAGGTGGTGCGAGTTTTAAAGGTGTGACGGTGACATCAGAGCTAGGTGTTATGTAGCAGGACTGTACTCCATGGAGAGAGCCCAGGATAGGCTACTAGGGAACATGCAGTTGCCCAGAGGACATCAGCATTTTGGAAATACCAGTACCATGGGATGACCCCCAAGAATGGCAGCAGCAGTGGAGTGAAGCCAGCCAAAGCTCAGAAGACCAGCTGTGTGTGCCACAGAGGGCGAGCTGCAGAAGTAACTCGAGAGTTGATGGTGTGCAACACATAGTTCAGTCATGGACCTGTGTCCAGGTGCTCACTGGGGACTCTACCACTGGGCCTGTTCTCAAAAAGAGTTTCTGATGAAGACAGATTCCTAAAGGTAGATTAAGAGCAAAGTATAAGGAACTGCAGAATGTTAGAGGAAGAAAAAAGTGTTAAAAGAGTCCCAGTTGAGCAACCTGAGACACAAAAGTGCATGTCATCCCCAAAGAACAGCAGAGATAGAAGCTGCCTTGATTAGGGTTCTATTGCTGTGTAGAGACCACATACCCATGCAACACGTAAAAAGCAAGTATCTGATTGGAATACAGTTTCAGAAGTTTAGTTCATTGCCATCATAGCAGGGAGTCTGACAGCATGCAGCAGACATGGTGCTGGAGAAGGACCTGAGAGTTCTACATCAGGACCCACAGCACAGAAAGAGAGAGAGCCATTGGGCCTGGATTGGGATATGGAAATCTCAAAGCCCACCCCCAGTGACACACTTCCTCCAACAAGGCTACACATACCCCAAACAGGACACACCTCCTAATCCTTCTATGCAATGCCAATCCCTGATGACTTAGCATTCAAGTATATGAGAGCCATTCTTAAAACCACCACATAGGCACACCTCTTCAGGTTCTCTCCAGTGTTCTGCACTCCCACTCCAGACTGTAGGTCTGTTCTCTGATTGGCTCTGTAAAGTTCATCCTTCCCTACATTTCCACAGAGTGACTTTTACACAGCCAGCATCCACCCACCCAGGATGACAACAGCTGTGCAGACAAAGCCTGCCACACTATCCAACTGTCTGCTGATATCAAACCAAGACATGATCACACAAACCAATTGGGAATTATAAAAACTGGTATTGTACCCAGCGCCTTTAGCCTTTACCTGGGGAAATGTGTATGCTCTTGTACACACACACACACACACACACACACACACACACACACACACACACACTACACACACACACACACACTCCAGAAAGGGAACCTATGACAGACCAAATTACCAACTGCACAAAGGTCATTTGAAAGCACTGGATGTAATTTGGGATTTCTAACAGGACTGTGGTGAGGAGTTACTCACCTGTAGGAGCTGGGATGGATCCACAGCAGCTGCATCCCTGCAGAGCTCACCTCAGCTCAGGCTGTGACTCAGGGGACAGCACAGCTGAAACTGCACAGCTTCTATGCCTCAGGACAGGTCGAAGATCTTCTCTGGAGCTGGTCAGGGTCTCCTCCTTCTACAGCCTCGATGGTCCTCTAAAACTTTAAGTTTCAACTTCTTCAGATGTAGGAAGTTTCTCACTTCCTGCTTCTGAGGAGCCTTGCCCCTCCTCTGTAGAAAGTGCTGCTGTAGGAGGAAAGACTAGAAACAACACGAGACTTGTCCATCAAGGCAAAGGACTTCATCCCACAGACAGATGAAAGATTAACTCAAGTTCCAGTGGTCAACTCTGCAGAATACCCACATTATTGATTTCCAGTCTCTTCTTTGCTTATAATAAATGAGATTTCTCTTCATGTTCAAAGTGGCAGCAGCAAAAAGTTTGTTTGTGCTTTAAGCTGTCTTCTGTTTCCTGAGGAAGGCCTTCTTCCACAAAACCACTTCACAGCTTAACACTTCTGTCACCAACCAATAAAAAGAGCAGAAAGTAGGCCAGAGATGTGTCTATAAGTTTCAATCTTAGTTATCTCTGGTATCACTCAGATGTCATGTGGTTCTCCAGAGTAACCTGGGAGCTTCAGACATTCAAATCTGAGAACAAATCAAGTACTACTACCTGATGCATGAGCACACTACACACGGCACTCTGCTCTAGACCAGTGGTTCTCAACCTTCCTAATGTTGTTACCCTCTAATACAGTTCCTTGAAGAAATAGAGGTAAGTTCCAACTCTCTGACCAATGGTTAATGTGGAAATAGGCTCATATTTTTGGGTCTCCACATGTCTTTTTTTCAAGACAGGTTTCTCTGTAGCTTTGGAACATGTCCTAGAACAAGCTCTTTTAGACCAGGGTGACCTCAAACACATAGAGATCTTGCCTCTGCCTCCCAAGTTCTGGGTCAAAGGCAAGCGCCACCACTGCCTGGTTCCTCTTCCTGTCATTTCTAGGCAACTCAGTAGTCATAGGTAGCATAGAACCTATTGCTCCTTGAGAAATATGCAACTTTGGGAGTACTTTTGTGCTGTAGGAACTCCTTCAGCCAGTAGCCTTTAAGTTACCAGCCCACATTGGTGTGGCCTCTTATACGATAAGTGCCAATGTAAAGTGCATGCTTGCTCTCTCTTCTGGGTGCTGGATTCGGTTCCTTTTCCCCCCTGTTTATGCAGAGTCCTATGATCTCTCTCTCTCTCTCTCTCTCTCTCTCTCTCTCTCTCTCTCTCTCTGTCTCTCTCTCTGTGTGTGTGTATAAAATCTTTTATTATACTCAGTTCTAAGCTAGTATGGGATTTCTTTTTATTGCACTTTTTCACATTTGAAGACACTGTGGGGATGGACACCAAGACTAGATATACCCTAATCTGGGTTAGAGGACAAATATGATTAATTATCAGGTTGTTGCATTCTGAGGCTCATACCAAATGTGGAACTGAATCTTTGGTACAGAGAGATATCATGAGGCTTGCCAGGTTGAAAATAATCACTGCCTTTCATTGGCAAACAAAATGAACCCACTCCTGCCTAATGAATATCTTTATTTTAAGTCATCTTGCAAGGTGGTAGACAGCATGGGCCTGGGAGCAAGGGAAGAAGCTACTGTAGGTCCTTACATAGGGCCATTGCCAGGGTCCTCCATAGTAGACAAGGTGTTCCAGTCTCTGCTTAGCTGCTCAGCTTAGTATTTTCAGGCACGAGAACAAATTGCTACCTGGTGGAAAAGGGGCTAAAAGAGAAGGCTAGATGGGCAGGAAAGGGAGCTGAGCAGGCTGGGGAGGTTTAAGTATCACTTGGGAATTGAAGCTGAGCCTGGTGGCACAAAACTTTAATCCCAGCATTTGGTAGACCGGGTTAGAGAAGGGATTGTTGCAAATTCTGAAGTGTGGGCTATGGTGTGAAATCCTGCCTTTAAGCAAAACAGCAACAAGAAAAAGAAGGAAAGAAAAACAAAACAAAAAATAACTATAAAAATGTGTGTGGTTGTCGCTGCCTTGTCCCTGGCTGCACCTGTTGTGAACCTCTGCCTTTCAAGGTGGGAAAGAAAGTTCAAGGACACAGAGTCTCAGAATGGTGAAGGGCTCCTGAGGAGTCCCCGGGAAGGTAGTCTTCAGAGTACAGCAGCCTAAGGTGTAGGGGAGCTGTCTGAGAGAGAATCCTGAAGGAATCTGCACTGTGCACATCACATCTGCAGATGACTGGGTTTTATGCATCCTGCAGACCCCAGTGGTACAAAGGGCATCGCCAGATATTTCCTTCTGCCACCAAGCTCTTCATTCCTGTAGTCTCTGCTCTATCCTCCAGATACAACTTTTCCCCTAACTTCTTTAATCCACTAAAGACTGGATGGGATAGGGCCGGGCAGAGCCAGGGATCTCCTCACTGTGGTGATGAAGAGGGGAAGGACACAAGAGTTCAGAGCTAGTCTAGGAGTACTTCAAGACTAGGACCAGGTCTGTTCCCATCCCCCAGTAATCCTCTCTTTGACACTCTGGGAACTCACCAGCCAGCAGAGTGGTCCCCAGACAGATCAGTAGAACCAAAAGGCACAGATGCTGGGAGTTACTGTGCACTGAGGTCAGAGCCTTTGCCATGATTTCTTCCTGAGGCCGGGCCGCCAACAGGGGGAGCTACGGAGAGAATTGTGCAACCTTCAGTTTGGTTTGCAGAAGAGCCCAGGCAGAGATTCATTCCTGAAAGTTTGCAAAAATTCTGAGCACCTGGGCTATGAATTCAAGCCTACCCATGCCAAAGCTATGCAGGTTCCTAGTTCCATCTTTTTCTACATCTCTTACGGGGTCCCTCCAGGGCCTGTGGCTCTGCTCCTCCCTCCCAGTGGACTGATGTCCCCATTGTGCTTGGGCACACGGAGATTGTGACCATGACCTGAGAGGTGAGGACACTGTTGTTCAGGACTCCACACACTTTGGTCATTCATTTCACTTACCTGCAGCTGAGCCTCAGGAATCTTTAGCAACAGAATCAGGAAAAACAGAGACATAACAAAGTCGGTGCCTTCTACTAGGTCTCTGCAGAAGGCACTGGAATTTATCAAGGCTTTACCTGCCCTGCCTTAGGCAGGGCAGAATATAGACCAGGCAAAAAATGTAAACAGAGATATAGAAAGAGAGTAGGCGGAGTCAAGTGGACACCATGTAGCTGCTGAAGAAGAACTCCATAACATTATTGGTAAGACACCGCCTTGTGACAATGAAGAGATTAATAGAAGTTGGTTAATTTGGCATGCAAGGAATACCCCTAAGTCATTGACCAAACAGTGTTGCAATTGATATAGTATTGTGTGATTATTCAGGTTTGGACATCTGGGAAATGAATAAGCAGTCTCATTCAGGGCACAGTAGGGCAGCGGTGGGCGAGGCTGTAGGGTATCTGTAGTGCAGTGTGTGTTTTTCATGTCAGTGTTGCCTCCATGCTGTGTTTACTCTATAGAAGGCACTGTAAGTGAAAACACAGAGGACAGAACTGTAAGGGGTAGTGACGGTGGTCTCTGTTGTCAGCCTGACTGGCTTTGCAGAAATGGAGAATGAATGGGATGTTTTGTGTCTGTGGGAGTATTTCCAGAGGGAACAGTGTATTACAGTAAGACCCTCCATCCCAGGTCACCACAAAGAGGAAGTGCCTCTATTGCTGCCACCACCACAGGTGTTCTCAGTGACAAGGCCATGGCTCTATGTCAGCAGTTGCCAGCTTTCACTGTCAGATTGCCACTGCTGAGGCACCCAGCCTGTTGGGCTGAGCAGTACTGAGTTCTCTGCCTCTCCATTGTACCCAGGACAATCTGTCAGACAAGGTGTCAGTTCTAGGAAATGGTGCATGGAGACCTCATGGCAGTGTCTAACTGGAGAATCACCTTGCTTGAGCTGCAGCCAGCAAGATCCCCCTGCAGCAGGGAAAGGACACTCCATGTCTTTGTGACTTCTCACTTGCTACTTGGCCCTGCGAATAGGGAGCCTGTGGTCCTGAACTCTCTTAAGGCCCATCAGGCCTCATGCAGACAGCATGAGGTGAGCTCTTTCCCACCAGGTTATTATGTGAACAGATCACAGTCAGATAAGATGCCCAGAAGTGAGACATATCCAGGAGGGACATAGTGGTCATATGTGTTGAAAGTTGTCTAGCAGGGAGAGACAAAGACTTTTGACTCCCAGAAATTTACTTTTCCCAGGTGGTTGAGGAAATTTTATCCTAGAGAAAGTGAAGGGGGTTGCCCTTCTCCCTTACCTAGCATCTCTGACCCAGGAGTGTCCTCATTTCCTGGAGCTGCAGAGAAAAATGGGCACGAACACCAGAGAGAAGGACATGGGCCTCTCCAGAAGCCCAGGGATGAAAACTATGCAAGGCAAGGGTTGGGGATTGCAAATGGTGTTCCTGAAATCGGATGTCGGTAAACATGGACAGAAATGTCCTGATGTGGTAGACCAAAGTGGAGTGATCAGGGGACAGCATTATAAAGGAACAAAAGTTCTGATGATTTGTAAGTTGTCTGTAACCCAGGCTCTGACCTCAGATTGGGGTGTGTGCCCCCAAAGTGACAGAACATACAGATTCTACAGGCAAACAGATGGTCAGGTGTTGTTGGAAGCTGCTTGTTTGTTTCCTGGCTGCCCAGATACAAAATCACCACACAGAGAATCTGTTAATTATAATACATTTGGGGCAATAGCTTAAGCATATTTTTAGTTATCCCTTACATTTTAAATTAACTCAATTTATTAATTTGTGTATTACCATAAAACATACTCATAGCATACAGAGGGGAATTCCACATCAGTCAATGAGCTATATGTTGCCAGAAATTGATATTTAACTATATGAGACCTGCCAGCCAGGAAAAAGATGGGCTCCTGGGCCCAGTGTCCACAACAGAACCTCTTCTCAGAGATACCAGAGTCCTTTCTGGGAGGAGAGGCTTATGGACCATAGATTCTACTTTCAATAGCTAAAGTGTAGGCTCAGTTCTGCTCTTGTAAATTAAAGTTCCCATGGACAATATATGAATGGTAAGTGTGACCAAATAGATGTTCTCTATGTCAAGACTGAGGACAATCTGTGACATTGAGGCATGTGTGGAAGGGACAGGTGCTATGTGGAGTTCTTAGTGGTAACTAATTGAAGAATCACAATAGACATCCCAGAGTTTGAAAGCAAGCCTGCATAGTGACAGCAGAGGCAGTCCCAGAATTTCAAAATGGCAACTGCATGGTCTTTGGCCCTGGGAGAGAGGGGCCCTCTGGTCCTGTGATACCAGTGACAATGCAGTCTCAGGGGTGCATTAGGAGCTGGGTCCCCCATCTACTATGATGTGAGTTTGACTGGTCCAGAACTGAGAGAAGATCCCAGAAGTAAATGGTAACAGTGACCTAGTGAGTCACCTTAGGATCATAGCTATCGTACAAGGGAGAGAGGTCTCCCTGACATAGCTATTCTTCTCCTCCAGATCATAGACATAACTATACCTTATCATAAGAAATGACTCAGATCAATCGTCTCCTAAAGTATCAACTCACTTATCACTTGAGTGAGGGATGCACTGGACAGCAAAGGAGAGAGCAGGGGACCACAACCCCAGGACCATCTCCTGTCATCTCAGTTCCCAGAAGTCACGGGCAGCACAGGATGCTTTGTTGACTGTGAAATAGGCAGCTTTGGCCGGACTTAATGAAGTGGTCTTAGGAATGGACAGTAATGTTGGAATACAGACTATCCTCTGATCTGGAGTCAGAAGACTAAGATAAAGGCCACATCTAGTCTCCTGTCCATTTGCATGTTACAGTCTGCTGTCACACTCAAGGTGGAGCGGGGCTTCGATGTGGAGGTAGATAAGGTGTGTCTTGTCAAGATGCACATAGTTAGTGACCCCTTTAGAGAAAACAAGACTCACTCCAAAGAGACATCACTATCTGAGGATACAAGGCCTGCAGCTTCCCTGGGACCCACTGAGCACCTCTACAACTGTCCTGCTGTGGAAACAAGCCCTGTTCTCCTGCTTTGGGTTTGAGAGGGCATGGGTTTCATGTGATGTTTACGCAGGCCCCAGGAAAAGAGTGTTTAAGCCCATTTTGGGTAAAATGGTGTGGAAGTTCTTGATGGGTTGCACCTGGAGGTGAGCTCAATGTTTGCTCAGGAAATCAAGTGGGAAATGAAGTTTATTGGTGACAAGACTGCAATCCCAGACCTCAGGACCCTGAAGAAGGGGGCTGCTGCAAATTAAAGCCAGTCTGGGTTACAGAGTGATTCTGACACACGCACACAGACACACACACACACACACACACACATGCACAAACACACAGTGTGTGTGTACTAGTGCAAGTGCTGTGATCTCCTGTTTGATGGAAGGGGGGTTAAGGGCTGTGTGTCCAGAGGAAACTGGAGAGGTTATGGGTCTACAGGTTTGGGGAGGGATTATTTTAAAAGTGACTGTGGGGACTGGTGGGCAAGAGAGAAACTGGTCTAGTGGGGCCAAGAAGAACACAGAAAAGCCTCTGGGTGAAGGAAATGGGTTACCAAAAGCCGTTTACAGGGACAAGTCCTGATCCCACTTTTAGGAGCCGCACAAGCTACACAACTGTCACACACATGCAGAGGGCCTAGGTCAGTCCCATGCACTCTGTTGGTTCAGACTTGCCAACTCCCAAGTGCTCAGGTCAGCTGTATCCGTGGATTCTCTTGTCATGACCTTGACACTCCTTGCTCATGTAATCTTTCTCTCTTCAAAAGGATTCTCGGATCTCAGTCCAGTGCTTGGGTGTGTGTGGCGAACCCCTTGACCAGCAAGGAAGAACCACCATGAGTTGAGGATTCTTCTCACATCACACTTTATTGGAGCCTCTTGGTTGAAGGGAGAGCAGGAAGCGAGAGAGAGAGAGAGAGAGAGAGAGAGAGAAAGCAAGAGAGAGTGAAGGCCAAGCGGCATCTGCTTATATAGGTTAAAGGGACTCGGGTACTGTCCTGATTGGTGAATACCAGTCTGCTGATGCCCAGAGCCTCGGGATTGGCTAGTGACAAGGCTCAATTGCGCATGTACAAGCAAGGGGCTCTCAGCCCCATGCGGCAATACCAAAGAAGGACTTGTTTACCTCCAAGCTGCAGGACCGCTAGTGCCATCTTGTAATGGCGATATCCGGATGGCTCCTTACAGTTCCCCCTTTTTGTTTTTAAGAGCAATAAGGCAAAGAACTATTTCCCAATCAGGTCCCCACCTCATGATGTGTGGACCGATCGAGGGAAAGAAATAAGCAAGATACACCCTTCATGTGCAATGGGACAAATACTTCCCTGGGAATGCAAGGGCTGTATCTACACACTCTCCTCTATGCATACCTTCCTCTGTGCAATGGGACTATCGGGTCCCTTGAGGGTGCAAAGGCTATGCATAGCATATTGCCTACAAGCTCTTTAAGGCTGAAAGCCAAATCTGGGGTGAGGATCCACATTCCAAGGCAGCCAAGGCCTGTGCTACAATGACCTTGTCCCTCCTCGTTTGGGCTTGCAGACGGTACACCAACCACAGACATACCACACATCTACCCAGGCAGCATGCCAAAAATATCCCTACCCCCACCCATTCCTTAAAGAAGGAAAAGGCAGAAGAAAGCCAATCAGAAAAATTGCTCGAAGGTGAGAGGCTGTACATCGATGATGTTTAAGGTGATAATGTAGGCATACATGGCACACTCATGTCACAGGAGGTGGAAAATAATGTGGGCAAATGGGATGAGTTAACATGAACTGGTATTGGTATGGGCCATGCCCTTATCTCTGCCCAGAGGGTCATCCCTGTTGCTTCCGCACGGCATCAAGTTCTCCAGTCCAGTTACCTAGAAGATAACTAGACAATTGCTTAGACAAATTTATAGCATGGTTCAGGTAATAATCAGTCACTGCATCTGGGATCGTATTGGTGTAATCCTCCAGCTGCATCAAGGAGTCTACCAGAGGTGTGCTGGAAACTACGGGCTTTACTTTTCCCTTGGCCGCACTCGGCAGGCATAAACCCCATTAGACATTGCCCCTTCAGGGAAGCCGTGCCGCCCGTTGCCACCGAGGCCAGTCCGCACTGCTCTGCTGGTTCCCGGCTTGCGGGGCTATGGAGCCCAGGCCCATAGTGGCAGCTCCAGCCCCAGGCCCCCCTGCCTTCCCCGCGGGGCTAGCCTTGCTCTCCGCGGCTGTGCTGGTGGGGAGTATAGCGGGAGCCGACACCGGAGATGCTGGACTGGTGACCGAGGCAGCACAGGCCGGCAACACCTCAAGGTCTGCGCCGGAGCCGCTGCAGCTCACAGGGCTGATGGGAGAGGTGGCGAACAGGGCCTCTTCCTTATTAGCAAACTCTCAACACCTGTGCCACAGTAAAAGAGTCTGTAAATTCTCACAGATTTATCCAATGACCCAATCACCTTAAAAATCCAAGGGCTTTTCACATCCACCTCCCTGCGGATCCTGAAACATTAGATAAACCAAGTGTATATACAGCAATCTTTCAGGAGGACGTGAGTTCTTAAAATGCTAAGCAGTTCTTAAAAACTTAAGTTGCACTATGTAGATGTAATATGGTACTGCCTGTTTGCTGTGTCTAAACCTTAATTGTGCTTTTATTATGATAATTACGACCAGTCCTGCCTGAAGTCAGCATAGTTTAGCATAGCCAAGTGGAACTGGAGCCACTTCAGCCTCAGAGCCCCTCACAGTTTCAGGTACACTGCAAGTCTTCTGGTTTGGCAGCTTGTGGCACCGCTCTTATTCTCAGCACTGCTGTGGCACCCGCCAGGCTAGGCACCGACTGGGCTGGCACAATGTGCCTTTCACCACAGCCACCTAGCAAAGCTCTGCTCCAGCTGCCTTCTAGCTGCAGCTGCATTCGTTTTGAGTCCAAACTGGTGCACGGAGTGAAGCGGTACTCAGAGAAGCAGGCTTGCTGCTCTGTAAACACTGGAAGGACCTCACTTAATCTTTTAGGGAATTTGGGCGTTGTCAGTCTGTCTGGCTACTTCCTGCTGAATAGGGACATTGCATTCTTAGGGGTATTTACTACAACATTTCAGGAGGTCTCGATGATTCAAACCACATAAATCTCGAATACATCCTTAGGCTCTCATTTTCTGTGGAGATGAAAACAGAAACTCTTTTCCGAAACATCATATCCTTAGGCCCATATTTTAAATTCAAAATACCTTTTTTAGCAGTTCCTAAATTCAAATATCTTTCTCCTGTTCAGTACACAAAAGACAACACAAACAACATAACATACATCTGTACACATTTACAGTAACCCTGCTTTTGTAGCAGTCACATTAACACCACTCTTGTGGTCATTAAACCCCACTTTTGTCGTGGTCACTAACCCCGCTCTTGAGGCGGACTTCCCCTTTACCTGGGAATTTTTCCAGTGCACTATCCTTGTCCTCCTCCTTCTGATCTGATTCTGAAAGGCAATCAGCATACCTGGAGGATTTACCGACGTCGCCGCTCCGTGTGTCGAGTTCTGGATCCTCTGCCCTCTCGCTCGGGGACTAAGTAGCTACAAGTAAAGGTCAAACTTTGCTCTCAGCCTGGCGAACTTAAGATGCATGTGACCACTAGAGGTCACCCTGGGCCAGTTTTTCAGGGTTGTTACCTTCTACACTTGAAACTTTCCAGAGATATACTCTGTATTCCTCAGTCAGTGTTCTCCTAAAAACTTGCGGAGGTAGCCAGTACAAAGTCCACAGGGCTTCTCACACTAATAAAGACATCACTGTTAAGTTTGGAGAGTAGACCCCAGCCCCTTGCATCTATCCTAGCCCCCAGGCCTGTGAGTTGTATTGGCCTGGACTCCAAATCCCAGCAGGCCAGGCCCTGACCCCCCTTGGGTCCACCTGAGAGCACAGGAATCCCATTAAACCTGGATATTTCTTAATTTGGCTTGTTTTGATTTGGCTTGATTGGGAATTTGTGTCGCCAGAGAGTTCGCATTAGAAAAAAAATCTTAACAATCACAACCAACCATCCACGAAAACCGAAATGAGAATTCAACATCCAGGAGGAGTAGAAGCTTGGAAATAATCAAACTGAGGGCTGAAATCAAAAAAATTGAAACACAAAAAACAATCCAAAGAATCAATGAAACAAAAAGCTGGTTCTTGGAGAAAATCAACAAGATTGACAAACTCCTAGCCAAACTAATCAAACGGCAGAGAGAGAACACGCAAATTAACAAGATCAGAAATGAAAAGGGGGACATATCCACAGACACACAGAAGAAATTCAGAGAATCATTAGATCTTACTGCAAAAGCCTGTATGCCACAAAATTGGAAAATGTGAAAGAAATGGACACTTTTTTAGATAAATACCATATCTCAAAATTAAGTCAAGACCAGGTGAACAGTTTAAATATACCTGTAAGTCGCAAGGAAATAGAAGATATCATCAGAAACCTCCCTACCAAAAAAAAGCCCTGGACCAGATGGTTTCAATGCAGAATTCTATCAGAACTTCCAAGAAGAGTTAATACCTATACTCCTTAATGTGTTTCACAAAATAGAAACAGAAGAGTCATTGCCTAACTCCTTTTATGAAGCTAAGTCACCATGATTCCAAAACCACACAAAGACTTAACCAAGAAAGAGAATTACAGACCAATCTCACTCATGAACATCGATGCAAAAATTCTCAATAAAATATTGGCAAACAGAATTCAAGAACACATCCAAAAAATTATACATACAAAAAATTATACCTACTTGATCATAATCAAGTAGGCTTTATCACAGAGAGGCAGGGCTGGTTCAACATACGAAAATCTATCAATGTAATCCATCATATAAATAAACTGAAGGAAAAAACCTTATGATCATTTCATTAGATGCTGAAAAAGCATTTGAAAAAATTCAACACCCCTTTATGATAAAGGTCTTGGAGAGATTAGGGATACAAGGTTCATTCCTAAATATAATAAAAGCAATATACAACAAGCCAACAGCTAACATTAAATTAAATGGAGAGAAACTCAAAGCCATCCCACTAAAATCAAGACAAGGCTGTCCACTTTCTCCATACCTCTTCAATACAGTGCTTGAAATTCTTGCAATAGCAATAAGACAGCATAAAGAGATCAAGGGGATTCTAATTGGAAAGGAAGAAGTCAAACTTTCATTATTTGTAGATGATATGATAGTGTACATAAGTGACCCCAAAAACTCTACCAGAGAACTCCTACAGCTGATCAATACCTTTAGTACTGAGGCAGGATACAAGATCAACTCCAAAAAAATCAGTTGCCCTCCTATACACAAAGAACAAAGATACAGAGAGGGAAATCAGAGAAACATCGCCTTTCACAATAGCCACAAATTCCATAAAGTATCTTGGGGTAACTCTAACCAAGGACGTGAAAGATCTATTTGACAAGAACTTTAAGGTTTTGAAGAAAGAATTGAAGAGGATACTAGAAAATGGAAGAATCTCCCATACTCTTGGATTGGGAGGGTCAACATAGTAAAAAATGGCAATTCTACTAAAAGCAATCTATAGATTCAATGCAATCCCCATCAAAATCCCAACAAAATTCTTCACAGACCTTGAGAGAACAATAATCAAGTTTATATCGCAAAACAAAAAACCCAGGACAGCCAAAACAATCCTATACAATAAAAGTACTTCCGGAGGCATTACCATCCCTGACTTCAAACTCTATTACAGAGCTACGGTAATGAAAACTGCTTGGTATTGGCACAAAACCAGAGATGTTGACCAATGGAATCGAATTGAAGACCCAGATCTTAATCCAAAAACCTATGAACACCTGATTTTCAACAAGGGAGCTAAAATTATACAATGGAAGAAAGAAAGCATCTTTAACAAATGGTGCTGGCATAACTGGATGTCAACCTGTAGAAGGATGAAAATAGATCCATATCTATCACCATGCACAAAACTCAAGTCCAAATGGATTAAAGACCTCAATATTAATCTGACCACATTGAACCTGATAGAAGAGAAAGTGGGAAGTAGTCTACAAGACATGGGCACAGGAGACGACTTCCTAGGTAGAACCCCAGTAGCACAGACAATAAGAGCAACAATGAATAAATGGGACCTCCTGAAACTGAGAAGCTTCTGTAAAGCAAAGGACACTGTCATTAAGACAAAAAGGCAACCTACTGATTGGGAGAAAATCTTCACCAACCCCTCATCAGACAAAGGTCTGATCTCCAAAATATACAAATAACTCAAGAAACTAGACACTAAAACTCTAATTAACCCAATTAAAAATTGTGGTACTGAACTGAACAGAGAATTCTCAACAGAAGAAGTTCAAACGGCCAAAGACACTTAAGGTCATGCTCAACCTCCTTAGCGATCAGGGAAATGGAAATCAAAACAACTTTGAGATACCATCTTCTGCCTGTCAGAATGGCTAAAATCAAAAACAACAATGATAGCCTATGCTGGAGAGGATGTGGAGTAGGGGAACACTCATCCATTGTTGGTGGGAATGCAAACTTGTGCAGCCACTTTGGAAATCAGTGTGGCGGTTTCTCAGGAAACTGGGAGTCAACCTACCTCAGGACCCAGAAATTCCACTCTTGGGAATATACCCAAGAGATGCCCTATCATACTACAAAAGCATTTGTTCAACTATGTTCCTAGCAGAACTATTTGTAATAGCCAGAACCTGGAAACAACCTAGGTGCCCCTCAATAGAAGAATGGTTAAAGAAGATGTGGAACATATACACATTAGAGTTTTACTCAGTGGTAAAAAACAATGACATCTTGAATTTTGCATGCAAATGGATGGAAATAGAAAACGCTTTTCTGAGTGAGGTAACCCAGACCTAAAAAGAGGAATATGGTATGTACTCACTCATAAGTGGATTCTAGCCATAATTAAAAGACATTGAGCCTAAAATTCGTGATCCTAGAGAAGCTAAATAAGAAGGTGAACCCAAAGAAAATTATATTGTTATCCTCCTGGATATTGGAAGTAGATGAGAATGCCAGGCAAAAGTTGGGTGCACGGGGGTGGGGGTGGGGTGGATGTAGGGTAGATGGGTAGAGAGAAGGGAGAAGGGGAGGATTCGGGAAAGCTTGGGGGAATGGGATGGGTGGGATGGAGGAAGGGTGGATATGGAGCAGCGAAGTAAATATCTTAATTAAGGGAGCCATTTTAGGGTTTGCAAGAGACTTGACTCTAGAGGGGTTCCAAGGTCCAAGGAGAGGTCCCCAAATTGTTCCTTGGGCAGCAAAGGAGAGGGTGCCTGAACTGGCCTTGTCCCATAGCCACACTGATGAATATCTTGCATATCACCATAGAACATTCATTTGGCGATGAATGGAGTTAGAGACAGAGATCCACATTGGAGCACTGGACTGAGCTCCCAAAGTCCAAATGAGGAGCAGAGGGAGGAAGAACATGAGCAAGGAAGTCAGAACCACGAGGGGTGCATCCACCCACTGAGAAGGTGGGACTGATCTAATGGGAGCTCACCAAGGTCAGCTGGACTGGGAGTGATGGAGCATGTGATCAAACTGGACCCTCTGAGTGTGGCTGGCAATGAAGGCTGACTGAGAAGCCAAGGACAATGGCATTGGGTTTTGATTCTACTGCACGTACTGGCTTTGTGGGAGCCTAGACTGTTTGGATGCTCACCTTTCTAGATCTGTATGGAGGGGGAAGGACTTAGGACTTCCCACGGGGCAGGGAACCATGAGTGCTCTTATGACTAGAGATGGAGGGGGAGGTTGGAAGGGGGAGGGAAAAGGGAGGTGGGGAGGAGGTGGAAATTTTTAATACAAAAAAAAAAAGAAAAAAAAATCTTAACAATCACAACCAACCATCCACGAAAACCAAAATGAATTCAACACACATACACAAACACCTCCCCCCCACACACATACCTGTTTATTTCTTGTCTCTATTTCCCTTAACTTAGAAGAATTTTTTTAAAATCTATTTTTGTTCCTGGGCACTTTGGTGATGTCAAATGCATGTTTCTGGCGGTGGCCCCAACGTGGTATAGGAATGGGCCAAGGGATGCAGAAGGCGAGTGGGGGGGGGGGCGGCAGAAGGACTTGCAAAAGGCTCCTGAGGAAACTATGTAAGGGAAAAAACTGTACCCCCGCCCCTCCCCTCCAGCCTGCCACCAAAAAAGAGAAAAAGAATCAACCTGGAAAGAGGAGGAAAAGGAAGCTGGGCAGTGACTGCAGGGCAGACAGGGGAAACCAAAGTGACATTTACCTTCATGTCCCTCCTGTGGAAGGGTGGGGCAAGAACCCTGACCCATGCGACCTGTCAGTGTGGCTGTATCTCCCAGCCCAGCTATCACGGAGCAAGGACAGACAGAATGAACAGACAGACAGACAGACACGTCTGCCTCGCATAGGCCGGGCACAGAACAAGCCACCCCGAGGGTCCTCTTTCTCTGAGGGCCATGCAGTGGGCCGCGATCATGGGGTTCCGACCCCAGAACCCCTCCCCCCTCGTTTCTTTGACTTTTTTTCCTCAACTCAGCATCAAGTTTTTCTTTCTCAAGTGCACTGGGCCCAGAAGGCAAGCAGAGACCAGACAGCAGCCAGTAAGTGCAAAAGGGCAGGATGAGGGGCGGAGGTGCTGGAGGGCACACTTGTGTGGCCTGAGGACCTCCCAGCTAGTAGGCCTTGGCCATTGCAGGCGACCTTAAGCAAGTAGCAGACACCGGGGATCCCCGAAGCGGCCTGGGCACTCCCACAAGCCCACCCGTGCTGCACAGGCAGTGCAGCACCTAGAAGAACTTGGAAGCAAAGGCATGGATGCCCGTGTCCTCCTCCCGGCCAGGAGGCCAATGCCCGTCCCAAGCCGTCAGCTGTACCTCCTTAAAAAGCAAGGAGGAAAAATCCAGTGGAGGCTTGAGTTAGAGATTAAATTTGATTAGTTGCTTCTTCTTTTCTCTCCCTCTGTCTTAGGCGTCCTGACAAATAAATGGTCTAAGACTGCAGGCACAGTGCTCAAGGGCCTTTCCAATCAGAACTGGAAGAGGGAAAACTGCCCTGTTGCTGCCTCTGGCTCTGCCCCCAGAGAAGCTCCTGCTGGCTTCCCATTACTGCAGTTGTGCCTTTGCTGCTGGAAGGCTAGGGCAAGGTGGCTGTCCTCAAACACTGGTTCAAGTGCATCCCTTTGGGATCTTTGTCGCTGGAGCGTCCAAGCTGGGTCAAAGAATGGCTCTAACAAATGGGAAAGACTGAGAAGATTATAGATTTCTTTGTCTGCTTTTGCACTTAATTTTTTTTTTCTTAAGACAAATTCTCAGAACAGCAAATCCACCATGTGCTGGTCAAATGTGTGTATTCAGTCATTAAGGAATGGGCCCTGGTCTCACATCAATTGCTACCCAGGGGCTGAACACATGCCACAGGTCAAGAAAAAAAAAAGAAAAAAGAAATGAAGTTGATAAATTTTATGGAGTTTAATTTGTCCGTTTCGAGACTGGAAGAATGCATAATAAAGTCTGAAACTTGCATGTTCATTCGACATCCTAAATGGAATTTCTTTTGACAGCTTCAGCGGGTTAGGCCTCTGTTCTAGGGACACTGGGAGTTCTACCTCATCTTAGAAATCCTTGGTGAAGTGCCTAGGTTATAAGATGGGACCACCCACTTAATGTACTCAGGCAGGATGGCTGAGCCCTCCTAAATAGCAAACTCTGCCTTTGTCAGTGCTTCAGTTCTAGATCAAGCTAGTATTGTATTTCGATATTGACAGTTGTCTGCTTATGAACGGGCTGCAAACTGGCTTTATGGGGGTTTATGGTTCCCCTTTTCTACAAGGCTCTGGGGCAGACAAAACAATTCAAAGTCTTTAAATTTGCAATATGCATGTTAATGCCAACAAGAGAGTTTGTTGTGAAGGGAAAGGGATAAGGCTGCAAGGTGTGATTTCAGAGACAGTGAGGCAAGCCTAGCACTTCTCTGAGGGGAAAGTAGTGGGGAAGGAAAGGAAAGCTCCACCCCCACCTGTACTGTTTGTTTTGTTTTGTCTGTTTGTTTTGTCTCTAATGAAGGCTACAGGGGCCTTTCTCTGCTATAGTTGCCAGAGGCCTAGAATTTAAATATATCACAGATGGCAATTCCATATTAAAATGTCTTTCCCTAAAAAGTAAGAGTATTCTTTTTTTTTTTTTTTTTGATTTTTCGAGACAGGGTTTCTCTGTAGTTTTTTGGTGCCTGTCCTGGAACTAGCTCTTGTAGACCAGGCTGGCCTCGAACTCACAGGGATTCGCCTGCCTCTGCCTCCCGAGTGCTGGGATTAAAGGCGTGCGCCACCACCGCCCGGCTAGTAAGAGTATTCTTGATTGAAATTTTTTCACATAAGGAATGTTCTTTGAACTAGTTTCAGAAAATAAACTCTTAAATTCTCTCTTAAGGAACCTGAAATTGCCCTATTTCTTCTGTTACTGTAGAGACCAGCTCTCCAACTCCCAAATGGAGGTAAATGACTTGACAGGTGCTTTGGGACACAGGTGCTCACTAGTCTTGCAGAGTTTAAATGAGTTCGTGAAATAAGCTTCATGTGCTGCCTGCACAGTCACTGATTCAGGGACTGTCTGGTTACTGAGCGCTATTATGTGTTGCTTTCATTGGTTAATTAATAAAGAAACTGCTTGGCCTAATAGGTCAGAACATAGGTAGGCGGGGTAGACAGAACTGAATTCTGGGAGGAAGAAAGCAGGGTCAGGTGAGCTGCCGCCATGAAGCTGCCAGGTCAGACATGCTGAATCTTTCCCGGTAAGCCACGACCTTGTGGTGACATACAGATTATTAGAAATGGGTTGAGTCAAGATATGAGGGTTAGCCAATAATAGGCTACAGATAATGGACCAGGCAATGTTTAAAAGAATACAGTTTCTGTGTAATTATTTCAGGGGTAAGCTAGCAGGGATCCATGCAGGAATGCAGCCCACCATCCCTTTTAGCAACAATTGATTATCTCAGACCACCACCTAAGGACTGATTTAGTCAACCTTCTTCAAGGGCAGCTTCAAGGCAGGAATTTCAGCTTCTCCCCCTTTCTTCCCAACTCTTGACTAAAACAAAATGAAATGACCAAAGGCAGACTACAAGAGAAAGAAAGGCCATGAGTTTTGTGGTAACCTAAGACCTTGCCCCCAAGAAAATCAAAATTACTTTCCAATTCCTCTTTCTAAAACTCCATCCATTTCAAAGTCATTCTGTATAAAACTTTAGGTGATATTTCTATTTCTATTTCTATTAACTCAGCATCCTAAGGGCTGGGATAGTAGGTGTTTGCTGCCACGTGCACCCACCAGTCCTCAAAGCTGCCTAAGATAAAAAGATGACCAAAAGTAACAATATGTGCAACTTTGTTCAGTAGTAAATACTATGGTAGAAAGAACAATTGAGCAATAAGGAAAGATGTACATCCAGGATATATGATGGCCCATTATCTTAGAAGGTGTCTATGAAGGACAACCAAACTGAGAAGGCCTATTACTGTCAAGGGTGTAGAGTATATGCCTCACATGGAAATCTGCCCTGGTGAGGGTTGGCCAATAGAAATGGGCATAGCTTGAAGTTGATACAATACATTGTATCTCTGTTTCCAAAGTCACTGTGGAAACTTTGTCACTAATTGTTTTAGCCCTACATAGTGGAGATAGTGAAGAGATTGAAGACCTGTCAGAATAAGGACTTTAAAAACTGCTCCACAATCTGGAAAAACACCATCACAGATAAACAGAAATGCAATTAGAACTAGATGTCAATTTTATTCTTTATATAAATTGGTGCTGTCATCAATACATTGAACAATTGTTGCTGAAAGTTGCTTGTTCGTCCTCAGCCACCCAGATGTAAAATAATCACGCAGATTATTTATATTAACCACAACAATACCAATAACTTATGTATACTATTAACTAACTCTTACACCTTAAAGGAACCCATTCTATCATTTTGTATTTTATCACGAGGCTCCTGGTTTACTTGTAAGGTTCTGTCTGGTGTCTGTCTCCTTCAGCAGCTACATAGCATCTTTCTGCCTCTGCCTTGTTTTTCCCACTATTTCTGCTGGGAATTCCTGCCTTGTTCTTTTCTGCTATGCTATAGGCGCAAAGCAGCTTCTTTATTAAGCAATGGTAATAAAACATATTCGCAACATTCAGAGGGGAATCTCACATCAGATCACTTTTTCGCCAGCAAAGCAATATGCTACTAGATGCTTCTTTGCCCTTTCTTCTACCCCTTACTAATCATTCACTGGGGAATTGGCAAGTACTTTATGCTTCTGCCCAGCATTGTTTAATCTCTTCCTTCTCTTCCTCTTCTTTATCTGACTCTGACTCATGCCAGAACATGGAAATACCAAACTCATTTTTCAGATGTAGGCCTAGCACTCATCTGATGTCCAAAACAAGAGGATTACTACAATCCCTTATTTTGCTATGTGCTTTTAATACCAAAAGTCCATTCATCCCTCCCACTCCCAACCCCTGTGTGCCTGCAATGGCCATTCCTAGATATGCTGAAGCCAAAGTAATTTTATGTGGAAAATACTTTAACCAAATTATGGTACTCACTCTTCAAAGACATTTTGAGGCTTCTCAAGAGCACCCCAGTGATGGTCATTCCAAACCTCTGACTTTACATTCTGTAATGGTCACTGCACAACCTTCACGTTAGAAACCTTCAATTCCTGTCCCCTATACTAAGGATGTTCTGCATTTTAGGACACAGGTTTGTGCTGGATGGCCTCCTCCATGATACAGTGGAGTAGGAGGGTCTTCTGTGTATGTGTTACTTTCATTGGTCAAATAAAGAAACTGCATTGGCCTTTTGATAGGACCGCAGCTTAAATAGGCATACTAGACAGAACAGTATGCTGGAAGAAAGAAGCAGAGACAGAGAGCTGCCAGGGAGCCAGCCACCAGGTCAGACATGCTGAATCTCTCAGGTAAGCCACAGTCATGTGGTGATATACAGGTTATTAGAAATGGGTTAATCAAGATGTGAGAGTTAGCCAATAAGAGGCTAGAACTAATAGGCCAGGCAGTGTTTAAATGAATACAGTTTCTGTGTAATATTTTGGGTAAAGCTAGCTGGGCGCCAGGCAGCAGGAAGCAGCCTGCCACTCCTCCTTTTATTACAATTCAGTGCCCCCACCCTCAGTTTGAAGATGCCCAAAACTGAATGAAGTTCATGAGGTAGGTTTGTGTTCTGCCCCACTCCATGGGCACTGCACACACATACAGCAGAGAATCACACACAGATAAAACACTCATCAGATAAAAATGATTGATATTTTCCCCTTGTTTTACAAAAGGCCTTTACATAGGAAAAGTCCAGACTCTTGGTAGAATTTTTTTTTAATCTGTTGTCATTTTTAAGTGTGTTTTTGCAGGTGAACTGTATGTTTGTGAAGGTGTGTGTGTGTGTGTGTGTGTGTGTGTGTGTGTGTGTGTTATACTTATAGGACAGAGTATGGATCCACAGGTTCCATCCATCTTGCTGTAGGAAACAGCGTCTTCCACAGGTCTCAGCTCTCTGAGTTGGCTATGTTTTCTGGCCAGTGAATACCAGAAATTCTACCTCTCACCAGATTTGTATCTTAAATGACCTTGAACTCATTGTGTATCCAGCTTCTAAAAGTTAAATATAGTTATCTAATGGGAAGTAAGTATGGGGAGAAACCAGGAAACAAAAGAAGGTCCAGGAGATGGGAGAGGGTATAAGGCAGAGATGAAGAAGGACGGCAGAACATGAATATATGAGAAGGGAATGGGAGTTACTGGGAGAGGAGGGCACAGTAGGGCAGGGGTGGGGGAGGCTGTAGTGGTGTCTGTAGTTCAGTGTGTGTTTTTCATGTCAGTGTTGCCTCCATGCTGTGTTTACTCTATAGTAGGCACTGTCAGTTAAAACACAGAGGACAGAACTGTAAGGGCTAGTGATCGTGGTCTCTGTTGTTGGCCTGACTGTCTGAGCATATATGGAGGTGGTTGAGATGCTGTATCTGTGGGAGTGTTTCCAGAGGGAAGAGTGAATCACAGTAAGACCCTCCATCAGTGGGGTGACCCAGCCCAGGTCACCACAAAGAGGAAGTGTCTCTATTATTGCCACCACCACAGGTGTTCTCAGTGACAAGGCCATGGCTCTATGTCAGCAGTTGCCAGCTTTCACTGTCAGATTATCACTGCTGAGGCACCCAGCCTGTTGGGCTGAGCAGTACTGAGTTCTCTGCCTCTCCTTTGTACCCAGGACAATCTGTCAGCCCAAGGTGTCAGCTCTAGGAAATGGCTTCTGGGTGGAGTTCATGGCAGTGTCTAATTGAAGAAGCACCTTGCTTGGGCAGAAGCTAGACTGACCCACCTGCAGCAGGGAAAATACACTCCATTTCATTGTGTCTCCTGACATGGTCCTGGGCCCTGGGAGAGAGCAGCCTGTGGTGTTGGGCTATCAGAAGGCCCATCAGGTCTCAGGCAGACATGATGAGGTGAGCTAGTTCCCACTGGGCTATTTTGAAGAAAAATCACAGTCAGACAAGATGTCCAGAAGTGAGACACACCCAGAAGGGACATAGTGGTCATGTGTTGTGAGATGCCTAGCATACTGAGAAAAGTACTTTTGCCTCAAGAAGTCTCCTTTTCCAAGATGGTTGTGGAAATAGCATTTCAGAGAAGTGAACAGGATTCCCCTTCTCCCTCAGCCAGCATCTCTGACTCAGGAGTGTCCTCATTCCCAGGACTGCAGAGCACAATGAGCACAAACACCAGGAATTCCCATATCCTCTCCAGCTGACCCAGGAGGCACAGCAGCACAGGACCATTTCTGGTTGTTTAGCACACAGCTTTGGCATCACTTGCAGAGAGTGTTCAGGGGAATGGGTATCAATACTGGGATACAGGATGCTACCTGATCTGGGGTCAGGTGAGTACAGAGGCCAAATGTGGTCTCCTGTTGCCCCCCAATCTCGTGTGCTACTTTCACACTGAAGTTGGAATAGAGTGTTTGAGTTGTCAATATTATTATGTGCTCTGTAAATAAAAGCAATGAAATGCCTGCTGAAATGAACCCTATTATCTGCTATTGTCTGCCCAGGAGTTAGCCGGGGGAGGGGAGGTTGGGAGGCAGAGGTTTCCTTATGCCCTACTTAGCACCATTGCCAGGTCATATGTGACTTAAACTTTACCCCTTATCCCTACTTTAGGTTCTATGGGTGAAAGTGCATGGATTTCTTGGGTCTGTCCTCAGGCAGGGGCATGCAGTGCCAGCTGATTGAGAAGGTGATAAAGCACCTTCCAGGGTTGCAGGGTGGGAGAAGGGGATGATATAAAAATGGTGAACTGGGTGCTGGTTCAGTATATGAAGTAGTCAGTGAAGCTGTGTGTGGTGACCTCTGCCCTCAGCTCTGAGAAGGCTGATGGAGGGAACTGGTGCAAGCTGGCAACCTGGCTTGTGCAGTGAGGAAAAAATGATGAGGAGGAGATAAATAAAGAAATGAAGAGAGAACTGGGGTGGTGTGATTCATACCCCTGGGAGCAGCTGTGGTTTTAGAGATTCAGTAGCTTCTGGTGAACCACAGTGAATTTCTAGTTCCTCTGGCCCTGACTCCCCTTTCTATGTAGTAATTTTTCTGAGACGTCTCAGCTTCTCTAAAAGCCTCTGAGGAAAAGAGTATGGGGTGAGGTAAAGAGCAAACCACAGGGTCTGGACTGTACAGTCATCCAGAATGAGTCTGAGGGGATCAGGTATGGGGGTGGAGACCCAGGATCATCTAGGAGCACCCTTCCTCTCCGATGCTGTGGTCCTCTGTCCCCACAAGTTCTGTTGTTGAATTCCTCCAAACTCATGAGGCCGGCAGAGTGAGCACAGAGGGAGGATGCAATTAATGAGCTTGGTCACTGTGGCCTAGGCCATGGGTTCCCTTCTCTAAACCCAGCCTCAGATGTGAAGGGCACTGTAATAGACGCCAGCTTCCTGCTGATGACATTCAGGAAAATTTCAGAATCAGGGCTGTGACCTCAGACAGTTTGGGGTTTGCCTGTCACACCCTTCACTTTTTTTCTTAGAGGTTTTGTGGTTACATCAGCTTTCAGGAGAGTCTCTAGGAGGCTCAGGTCCTTTGTCTGACAGAGGCCATGGCTCTCAGGCAGAAGCTGAGCAGCCTACGCTCCCTGGTTCTGGTGTCCCCAGGCCTCCCACTCCATGCCATTCCTTCCCCACACGAACTGGATGCAGCCTCAGAGATGCTAGGCAGCTGAAGCAGAGCAGAAAGACAAGGAATAAATAAGGCAGTTATTTAGGGCTGTGTAACACTCTCTTGCCTGCAGCCATAAAGCAAGTTTCAGGGACTGTTTGAGGGGTTTCTTCACATCCTCCAGTCACTGTCCCATGTCCCCAAGCTTGGCTGGTCTCGCCTTCCTCTCTCTCCCACTACCACCCTCTCCCTCCTCTCTGTCCTGTCCTACCCCTACTGTCCAGAGTCCCACCCAGTTCCTTGCTTTCTTTCTTAGCCTAGCTTTAGGTCCCTCTCTGCTCTGTTGTCAGTCCTCAACCTCTTACTGGCTGCTCCCCTCCTTCAACCCTTTATCTTGACACTACAACCCCTAAACCCCAATGCCTTATTCTCTCCCAACCCATTCTCAACCCCTCTTGACCTTGGGCTCGTGTGGTACTCCCTCCTGTCCTAATCCTTATCACACAATTATTTCTGTCTTGATCTCCTGTCTACTTTTGAAGGCCACACCTTGTTAACTCTCTCCTCCCTCTCAAAACTCAGCTCCACCACACCCCCACTGCCTTAGATTCTTTCTTCTCCTCTACCCCAAAACCAGCCTTGTTCCCACAATGCTCTTGCCACCTCTGGTGTGGCTCACCCTGTCTTCACTTTTAGCCTTGCTCCCATTCACACACCTCTGCATTGGATTCCAACCTCAGTTCTCCCTCCATTCTCTCTTTGAGAACACTTTGGTTCTAAAGCACAAGGTGTGCTTTGGAGATGTATGTGGGATGCCTAGTCACCATTTCTTTGTTTGTTTGCTTGTTTGTTTGTTGAGACAGAGTTTCACTATGTAACTCTGGCTTGTCTGTAACTCTTTATAGAAACCAGGCTAGCCTCAATCTCCTGGAGGTCTGTCTGCCTCTGCCTTCTGAGTTATGATATTAAATGTGTGAACCACCCTGCCTGACCCGTTATTGGTATTTTTCCCCTTTTGCCTATACCTGTCTAGTTTGATATTTTTACTTTTGCTGTAATCTGTACATGTTGTATTAAGTTTCTGTCTTAGAATTTCCTATTGCTGTGAAGAGACACCATGACCACGGCAACTCTTATGAAGGAAACCTTTAATTGTGGTGGCTCTCTTAAAGTTGAGAGGTTCAGTCTATCATGGTGGAAAGCATGGTAGCCTGCAGGCTGGAATGGTGCTGGCTACACTTGCAGGCAACAGGCAGTCCACTGACACACTGGGAGGAATCCTGAGTATATGAAACCTCAAAGCTTGCCTTCACCATTACACACTTCCTCGAACAAGGCCATACCCACTCCAACAAAGCCGCACTTCCTATGAGATTCTGTGGTAATAGGATTTGGAATTAGGGAGCCAATTACATTCAAACTACCCCAGTTTCAAATGTCTCTAAAAAGATAAATATCAAAATATTTCCTTAGAGTGTTTACAACAGTTTCACAATATTAGATTCTAGACTTAAATTTTCAGTCCATTTTAAGGATGCTTTTGTATGATGTGTGCTGTGAGGTTCAGGTTTAGCCTTTCCCATGCTGCTTCCCAGTTTCCCCAGGATTGTTTATTGAATAGATTTTCCTTCCCTCCACACCCCACCCACCATTTAATCTTAGCGTCTTTGTTGAAGATCTTTGTGCAGGTTTATTTGTGGGCTTCCTGTTCTATTCCATTGTTAGCTAGTTTTCATACACTGTTTTGATTACTATAGATTTGGGTATAATTGAAATAAAAAACATTCTGCACGCTGCTATTTCATTCTCAAAATACTTTGGATGCAGCTGGAGAGATGGCTCAGTATTTAAGAACATTTATTCTCGCAGAACAGGCTCCAGAGTTCAATTCCCAGCAACTACGCGGTGGCTATCAATCATCTACACAATTGTGCGCATACATACGGTGAGCAAAACACTCATATACACCCAAGAAAATAAATAAAACTGATGAAAAGGACATTGACTATTTGGAACTTTTCTTTTTAAAAAACATTTTTTATTAGTTTATAAATAATAACAATCAAAATTCCCACTTCCTCCCCTCCTCCCACTTCCCTCCCACTCTTCCAGTCACCTTCCCCCACACCCTCCAGCCCTAAGATAGGGAAAGGTACCCTGCCCTGTGGGAATTCCAAGGCCCTCCCCCCTACATCCAGGCTTAGGAAGGTATGCATCCAAAAAGAATAGGATCCCAAAAAGCCAGTATATGCAGTAGAGACAAATCCCAGTGCCATTATCATTTGTCAACCACATTCAGAGGGTCTAGTTTGATACCATGTTCGTTCAGTCCCAGTCTAGCTGGGGTTGGTGAGCTCCCATCAGCTCAGGCACACAGTAACCCAAACCCTCATGGTTCTGACTTCCTTGCTCATATTCTCCCTCCTTCTGATCTTCAACTGGACCTTGGGAGTTCAGTCCAGTGCTCCGATGTCGGTCTCTGTCTCCATCTGTCACCGGACGAAGGTTCTATGGTGATATTCAAGATAGTCATCAGTTCTGACTATGGAACAATCTGACTTCTCTTGTTATACCTCATGATAGTCATGACCAGTAACTGGAAACCAAAACCCCCAAAACCCTTCCTAAGCAAGACACCTTCATTTACAAATTACTCTGAAGGAAGTGTCTGTTGTGTTAATACTTGAGTGCGAAACTGTATGTCTTAAAGACATATTTGTTGTACAATATAACTTATATTGCTGTCAGACATTAACCTTCTGCACAGACGCACTGATTCTCAACCTGTGGTTCATGGCCCCATTGGGTATCACACATGAGTTATCATGCATGCCACATTTTTACATTACAATCCATAATATTAGGAAAATTATAGTTATAAATTAACAATGAAACTAATGTTATGGTTGTCAGGGTCATCACAACATGAGGAACTGTATCACATGGTTACAGCATCAGGGAGGATGAGAAGCACTGGTCTAGAAGAGAGTGCCGTGTGTAGTGTGCTCGTACATCAGGTAGCAGTACTTGATTTGTTCTCAGATTTGAATGTCTGAAGCTCCCAGGTTCCTCTGGAGAAGCACATGACTTCTGAGTGATACCAGAGATGATAGAAATTAATATTTATGGACACATCCTGGCTCTACCTTCTGCTTTTTTCATTGGTTGGAGACAAAAATGTTAGCTGTAAAGTGGTTATTTCTGGAGAAGGCCTTCCTAAGGAAACAGAAGACATCCTAAAGTACTGTAACATGAGGGCCGGCTTGTTGGGGTTTCTGTCCTTGCCTGGTACCCCACAGTTGGGAAGTCCCAAAGAAAATCTCACAGAGTCTACATTAGGTTATAAACTGATTGGCCCATAGGTCAGGCTTCTTATTAGTCCTTGTAACTTATATTAACCCATTATCATTATCTATGTTAGCCACAATGCTCAGTACCTTTTCCAGCGGGGCAGCTGACATCTTTCCTCTCCAGTGGTTTGGGCAGAACTGCAGAGGGAGCTTCCTGCTTTCCAGAATACTCCCAGTCTCTTTGCTCCACCTCTACTTCCTGTCTGGCTTTCCCGCCTATACTGCCTGCCTGGCCAATCAGCGTTTTATTAAAATATGATTGACAGAATACAGACAATTCTCCCACACCATTTATAGACAGTTTATAACCTAGGCCAGCTCCCTTCCGCACAGCCTCCCACATCCTTCCCTGTGTGCGCACAAAAGGAGAAAAAAATACAAGCCTCTTTTCCTCCCATTTTTTTCCTTTTCCTTTTCTCTCTCTCTTCTTTCTCTTTTGCACTCACTACTTCAGAGAGAGATGCCTACATACTCCCTCAGCAGTCGCTTCAAGATAGCCACTTGCCCACTTTCTTATCCTAGTGTTTTCTTTCGCAGGGGCCCAAATAAGTGGAGGAGAAACCCTTTCCCCCTCCCCCTGATCTCTTTCCCGAGACAAGGGTGCTCTTCCTTCCCTCTCTAGCTTTTCATCCTCACCCAGAAAAATCAATCAATCAATCAATCAATCAATCAATCAATAATAAATGAATAAATGGCTTTGGCACGTGCTGAGGTGCGGATTAATTAGAGATTAGATGGCATCAACTGCTTCTTACCCCCAATTTTCTCTTTTCTTTTTCTCCATTTTACGCATCGGCCTGACAAATGAATGGTCCAGGTGCGCTTCAGGGGACGTGGGGAGGAGAAACTGCACTGGTGCCTCCTCAGGTTCCTCCTCCTGGGAGGCTCCACAGAGATTTCCCATTATTGCTGCTGAGCCTTAGCTGCAATTGAGAGACTGGGCCAAGTCTGCTGCCCTCCAACACAGGCTCAGGTGTATCCCTTTGCAATCCTTGTCGCCAGGGCTTCCAAGGTGGGTCAAAGAATGGCTCTAACAAATGGGAAAGACTGAGAAGGTTATAGATTTCTTTGTCTGCTTTTGCACTTAACTTTTTTCCTAAGGGAATTCTCAGAGCAGCGAATCCACCATGTTCTGGTTAAATGTGTGCTTTCAGCCATTAAAGAGTGGGCCCTGGTTCCACACCAGTTGCTACCCAGGGGCTGAATACATGCCACAGGTCAAGAAAAAAAAATGAAGTTCTTATCTTGTATGGAGTTTAATTTGCCCTTTTCGAGACTGGAAGAATGCATAATAAAGTCTGAAACTTGCAAGTCCGTTCCACATCCCAAATGGGATTTCTATTGACAGTTTCAGTGGGATAGGCCTTGTTCTAATGGAAGCTGGGAGTTCTACCTCAACTTAGAAATCCCTAGTAAAGTGCCTAGGCAATAAGACAGGACCATCCACTTAATGTACTCAGGCAAGATGGCTAAGCTCTCCTACATAGCAAACCCTGCCTTTGTCAGCGCATCAAATCTGGATCAAGCTACTATAGTATTTTGATAATGAGAGTTTTCTGCTAAAGGACTGGAAATTGCCTTTGGGGGAGTTTATAATCCCCCTTTTCTACAAGGTTCTGGGGCAGCAAAGTCATTAACGTTGCAATACATATGTCGATGAGAGTCTGCTGTGAAGGGAAAGGGGATAAAGCAGTAAGGTGTGATTTCAGAGATGGTGAGGAAAGCCTAGCTCTTCTCTGAGGGGAAAGGGAAAGCAGTGGGGAAGTAAAGGAAAGCTCCGCCCCCAACTGTACTGTTTGTTTTGCCTCTAATGAAGGCTACAGGGGTCTTTCTCTGCTATTGTTGCCTGAGGCCTAAAGTGTAAATATACCACAGATGGCAATTTCATATTAAAAAGTCTTCCCCTAAAAAGGAAGATTATTCTTGACTATAATTTATTTTTACTTAAGAAATGTTCTTTAAACTAGTTTCAGAAAATTAACTCTTCAATTCTTTCCTCATGCCAGTGGAATTCACCACCCATTTCTTCTGTTACTGTAGACACCAGCTCTCCAGCTCCCAAATCAGGTACATGGCTTGACAGGTGCTTTGGAACACAGGCACTAACTAACCTTGCAGAGTTTAAATGAGATCATAAAATAAATAAGCTTCATGTGTTGCCTGTGCAGTCACTGACTCAGGGATGTCAGCAGGGACTGTCTGGTTAGTGAGAGCTATTGATTACCTCAGACCACCTCAGTCCCAACTTCAGTCCTTAAATTCAACCTCCTCAAGGGCAGCTTCATTAGCAGGCAGGAATGTCAGCTTCTCCACTCTTTCCAACTCTTGAATAACACAAAGTGAAATGGCCAAAGGCAGACTACAAGAAAAAGAAAGGCCAGGATTTTGTGGTATCCTAAGACCTTGCCCCCAAGATAATCAAAATTAATTTCAAATTCCTCTTTCTTTCTTTCTTTCTTTCTTTTTTTTTTTTTTTAAAGAGATTTATTTAGTTAGTTTACAGTGTTCTGTCTGCATATATGCCTGCAGGCCAGAAGAGGGCACCAGATTTCATTACAGATGGTTGTGAGCCACTATGTGGTGGCTGGGAACTGAACTCAGGACCTCTGGAAGAATAGTCACTGTTCTCAACCTCTGAGCCATCTCTCCAACCCCTCAAATTCCTCTTTCTAAAACTCCATCCATCTCAAAGTCATTCTCTAGAAAATTTTAACATTCTGGCAGGTCAAAGATGGGTTATATGTTGTGGTGGGTCAAAGTCTTGTGTATGTGCCTGAGTGGTAGCTGATTTGGTACATTTGGGCCACTGAGACCATGCCCCTCAGTCAAGGGGTGGAACCAGCTCTCCCATGTGCAGGGGTCTCCTCTGCTCTGAGGGGCAGGTCAGTTCTCCAGTGCCTGCTCATTGGGACTAGCTCTTCCAGGGCTGGTGGTGCAGGGGCAAAGCATCATCAGGAGTGGTCAACCTGTGGACCTTCTGCTCTATGCTAAAAACAAAAAACAAAAACAAAACAAACAAACAAACAAACAAAAAACCTTTCGGGAGATGGACAGGAGTATACTGAAGAGTTGACTTCATCTTTTCTCTTTTGAGTCATGCAGAGAAAGTCTGTCAATCATTGTCTGTAATCTGCCCCCTCTCCCGGATCTGTCATTTGAAAACTTTCAGAACACATCACCTGTTTCTGTGAGTTATGCTGTCTCGCAATGCTCCTGGGCCTCTGTTTGAGACATTCACTGTGGAAGGAGGAGGAACGTGGGAAGAGAATGGGCCTTGTCCTTTCTAGAAACCCCAAATTTCAGTCAATGCCCTTCAGTCATGACTCATGCTCCCAGAACTGAGTTCTTAGATTCTGCATGGGACCCACTACTACATCTGTCTACCACTGGGGAATTCTGCTTACAGTATAGTCTTTAGGTATATGTGCACATGTGTCTTAATTCATGTTCACCTTCATCTGAGTGGTATAACATCTATAGTTGCTTCTCTATCAGAAATTTCAGGGTGATGAGAAAATGATTTTTCCATCTACAGCATAGTGTTCATATTTCTCTCAAGTCTCTCAGATGGTATATGATAAAGTCATATATTTAATATATAACCATTTATTATATATTAAAATATATGACATATTATATGCTAATATAGTTGTATACATAATTATATCTACTGGTATAATGTATTGCATTTCTTTCTCTATCATAAATATCAGAAACTGAAGATATAGTAAAGATTTGATAAGCTGTTTGCTTTTGCTACATTGAACTCAAAGTTTTGTTAATTATAAACAAAGAAGGAACTGGAAATCAATACTGTGGCTCCTCTGTAGAGCTGGCACTTGTGTTTCATCAATCATTAACCTGTCTGAGGAACAAAGTTCTCTGCCTTGTTGGAAAGGTCACGTGTTGCTTTTAGTCTTTCCTCCTACAGCAACACCCTCTTCAGAGGAGGGGAGAGGCTCCTTAGACCAGGAAATAATATAATTTGCTGTGGTTGAGAAAGAGAAACTCAGAAGTCTTAAGAGGACTCACTCAGACTTTAGAAGGAGAGACCCTGACCAGCTTCAGAGAAGACACAGACCTGTCCCTAGGCTGCAAGCTGTGCAGTCTCAGCTGTGCTGTCCCCTGAGTCACAGCCTGAGCTGACGTGGGCTCTGCGGGGAGGCAGCTGCTGTGGATCCATCCCGGCTCCTGTAAGTAACTCCTCACCACACCCCTGTTAGCAACCTCAAAGAAAACCCGGTGGTCCCACACAATGGACCTTCATGGTGTTGGTACTCTGCTCTGTCACAGGTTCCCTTCTTGGGGTGTGTGGGTGTGTGTGTTACATGCATCTCCACTGGTAAAGTCTCTGGTACAACATCAGTTTTCATAAGATCCAGTTGGTTTGTGTGATCATGTCTTGGTTTGATATCAGCACACAGTGGAATAGTGTGGCAGGCACAGCTGTTGTCATCCTGTGTGTGGGGGGATACCGGCTGTGTAAAAGATGCTCTGAAGAAATGTAGGGATGGACGAACTTTACAAAGGCAATTACTGATCAGGCCTGCAGTCTGGAGGGGATGTGCAGAGCACAGGAGGGAATGTGAAGAGTTAGACTACATGGTGGTTTGAATGCCAAGTGATCAGAAAGAAGCACTACTTAGAAGGAATAGGAAGTGTTTCCATGTTGGGGTTGGTGTGGTCTTGTTCGAGGAAGTATGGCACTGGGGTGGACTTTCATATTTCAAGAGCCCAAGCCAGGTCCCATGTCTCCCTCTCTTCCTGTGCCTGTGGACTGTGGTGTAGAACTCTCAGGTCCTTCTCCAGCACCATGTCTGCTGCTGGCTGTCATGAAGACGCAGTGCGATTGGTAATGAAAGGTCCCCAGATTATCTTACAAAAGATACAGCTTTAATAAAACAGAAGGAAAAACTTACATCAGAATCCCAACCGTCCAGAAAGCTGGATCCTGGCCAGAGCCAGACAGGGCGGGGAAATGCACCCTCCAGGTTTATAGGTAAACTTTTGCCTTTGGGCAACACGCCCCACAGATTGTGATTGGTTAAACTCCCCTATCATCGTCAGACTCCACATTTTGATGACAATGGACTAAACCTCTGGACCTGTAAACAAGCACCAATCAATCCTTTCCTTTATAATAGTTGCCATGGTTATGTTGTCTCTACACAACAATGAAACACTTACTAACCTCACAGCTCTGCTGGCTTTGGGGGAGGACATCTGCTTTTGTGTCTCAGGTTGCTCAGCTGGAACTTTCAAAATCCTTCCTTTTGCTCCAAGCTCTTACATTCTGCAGTTCCTTAGACTTTGCTCTTAATCCCCTTTTTAGGAGTCTGGCTTCACCACAAACTCTTTTTAAGAACAGGCCCAGTGGTAGAGGCCCCAGTGAGCACCTGGACACAGGGTCCATGACTGAACTATGTGTTGCTCACCATCAACTCTCGAGTTACTTCTGTAGCCCGCCCTCTGTGGCACACACAGTTGGTCTTCTAAGCTCTGTCTGGCTTCACTCCACTGCTCCTGCTGTGCTTGGGGGTCATCCCATGGAACTGGCATCTCCAAAATACTTGGGTCTCCCACTACAACTGCACTTTAACTAGTAGTCTATTCTGGGCTTTCTCTGTGGAATCCAGTTCTGCTACACAGTGCCTAGCTCCCATGACGCCTTCTCACCTTTAGAACTAGCAACACCTGGGTGGTTCCTATACTGCCAAGTTTGGCTGCCAGCACAAGGTACAATCTTGGCCATGTCTGGAACACAGTCTGTGTGTGCTGACTCTCAGGAAACACTGTCCAGAAGACCTCACCTCTAAGACGCTGGTCTCTTTGTAATCAACCCCATCTGGTCAACATTGAGTATTCCAGCAAAAGTTTCACTTTTGTAATTCTGATTCCTTGCTAATCATAGCTGATTCTTCAGCTCCCAATACCAAGAACCATGGATTCTTAACTCATATGACCCCAACACTCTTATCCACCAGGCTCCTAAAGATGGCCCAGTGAGCTCTCAACACTTGATGGTTTTCTAGCCCATATTTCCAATGTCCTTCTACAAACTTTCCCAAAACCCATGGCCGGCAGCCACAGAAATACCACACTATCTTGTATGAACTTGTCTTCTTTAGGGTTACTATTGTTGTGTAGAAACATCATGACTAAAAGAACTTGGGGAGGAAAGGGTTTATTCGACTTCCATTTCTAAATCACTGTTCATCAGTTGACGGAAGTCAGGATATGAGTCAAACGAGGCAAGAAGCTGGAAGCAGAAGCTGTTGTAGAGGCCATGGGTGGGCACTGCTTACTGGATTGTTCCTCGTGGCTTGCTCAGCTTGCTTTCTTATAAAAAGGACAACTATGGGTGGGATTTCTGCCATCCATCAGTACTTAAGAAAATGCCCTAAAAGTTTGTCTGCAGCCTGATTGTAGGGAGGCATTTTTAAATTGAGTTTCCTGGCACTCAAATGACTTTAGCTTATTTCAAGTTGACATAAAATTATTCAGCACATACCTTACATTTACCAGATTCATTCATTATTGCTCTTTTATTTGGCATCTTTATTAGAAGGACCTGTGAGTCCCTGCCACCATGATTCAGTAGCACATCACTACAATGATGTCACAACAGGCCATTACAATCTACAGTCATTAAAACAAAGTGTTTTTCTTTTTGATTCTGAAACATTTAACTGCATTGAGAAGTTTGTTGTGAAAACTTTCCTGTATTTAATCATATTCTAGCATTTAAATTCTTTTTAAGAAACTTATTAGAGTACTAGGGAGATGGCTCAGCAGTTAAAAGAACTTGCTACTCTTGGAGAGAATCTGGGTTCAGTCCTCAGTTTTTCCAACCATCTATAACTCCAGTTCCAGGTGTCTGATGCCCTCTTCTGGGCTTCGCAAGTGCCATGTACACTTATCAGATATACAGAGACATAGGCAAAATACTCTTACACAGTAAAAGTAAAAATTAAATTTTTAATAATAATACATTAATGACAAATAATTAGAGGTTTCACTATGATGTTTCACAATGTGCATATGCTATTTTGGTTATTATCAGCCTTCTCACGTCCTTTTCTTACCCCCACCAACTTGCTTCCTCTTCTTAATTACTCGTCCTCTATTTTCATGTGAGGTTTATTTAGGAAGTTATTTTATCCAATGATTCCATTTGGGGTTCTTTGTAGAAGTGAGGTGAGGAACTACTTATAAGAACATGGATTCCTAAATAGTGGCCACACCACTGCAAAAATGTCTCTCCCACTCCTGCACCATTAACTGAAGATAGATTCTAAGGAGCTCTGGAGCCTCATGAGCCCCTCTCTCTCCATGAATGGAAGGCTGACAGGTCTGCTCTTGTGCAGGGATCATGCAAGTGCTCAGAGCTGCTGAGAGTTCAGCAGTGCAGCAGCCATGTCATGGCTGGAACACCGGGGTCTCTTATATCGTTTCTTCCCCCTTTCTAATGAGATTCCTGACTCTTGGGTGGGGTGATGCAGATGTGTGGTTTAGTAAATTCTTTTATTCCCATGTGTTAGGTTCATCCTCCTGGGACAACATTTGGGTGGCCTGGTTGGGGAACTCTCCGTTTGGCTCCATTGTCCTCTCTTCCCTCTGTGGCTTGTGGCAGTTGGTGAGACAGTTCATGGGCAGCTGAAGATTTCTGTCTGGAAAGGTTTTGCGGTGAGATCCAAAGCTCCAGACTATGAGTCTGAAAGTACTTAACCCTTTACCTTAGGAGAGAAGTATGACAGGCATTGCTTACCTTGTACTTCAACGTCCCATGACCCCTGACAAATGAAGGAGTTTTGAGTACAGATCATACCACCCCTTCTCAGAGAGACCCATTTCTGGGGTCAGCAGCCTCTCAGTTGCATGTGGCCCAGAGGGAAGCGAGGCAGAAAGAGTAGATGGGCAGTCCTAGTTGACTGTGTGAAAACACCTTTGCAGTTGTGATTGAGATGAGTACATGGTAAGGGTCCCTCTAAAGGCCATGACAGGACTGCATGCAAGTGATGTGTTCAGAAGCTTGTTACACTCAGTTCTCATTGTCTGAGCAGAAGACAGTGTATTGAACTGGTAACCAGACAGTCAACAGGTCAGTGTTAAGGGGATGGGAGGATTGCCCAATAGGTAACGGCCTTGCTATGGAAGCATGAACACCAGAATTCACATCCCCAATACCCAGTGGGGCACCTGTTTCATGTCCCCAGAAGACTAACCCTATCAAGAAGCAGAGTGAGACCCCAGTCTGCTCCTTACCTCCTTGGGGATGACATTTTTTCTTCACATACTTGTAAATGCCAAAAATGACAGACAGGATGATGATGATGATGATGATGATGATGGTGCCGACTACTGCTATGATGGTAGATATTTCCTTATTGGAAAATTGCCTGAAAGACGGAATCTGGGTGGTGTACATAGTATATGGAAGCTGGGTGATGGATGAAAGCTGGGTGATATCCATGACACTTGACGTTGGTACTTTAAAAAAAAATCAGAAAGTTAAGGATAAAGCTAAAAACATAACTCCTTCAGCACATTCTCTCTCCATTCAGTGTGAGGGTCTCATGTGTAATAACTGTTTATAATCCCTGAGTACAGAGGGGAGTGGAGCTGTGTGGACAATGTTCTTGCAGAGTTTACTTCCTTACCAAAGAAAGCAAATGTCTATCAAAGCATTAAACAAAGTGACATACTTAGTGTGGTAGAACTTTCTGGATGGTGGCACAATTGGTGGTGTTTAATTGTGCCAGAGAAAGATAGTGAAGCCTTTCACAGCGATGTGGAGCTGGTACAAGGGCAGCTATAAGTGAGAAGGGAAGTGTAGCTGTATAGTATATGTGTTTTTAACAAATGAAGCTTGCCTGAAGATCTGCGGGCAAAGGGAAGCCACACTTTTAATGTCAGGATTTGGGAGACAGAGGCAGACAGATCTTTGTGAGTTCATGGCCGCCATGGGATACACAAGATCAATCCAGAAAGAGATCCAAGTGGTGGTGGCTCACACCTTCAATCTCAGTACCAGAGAGTGACATGCCTTTAATCCCTGCACTCAGGAGGTGGAGACAGGAATGATATGGCTATAGGGAGAGAAGAATATAAAGAAGAAGAGACAGGACCTGACTGGAGTATGGAGTCTGAAGTTTGTGGAGAGCATTGCAGGAGGGTACCTTTGCTTGTCTTAGTCTTGATAGAGGTAAGATCTTTCTAGTGTCTTGGCTACTTTGCTTTTCTGATTTTCAGCATGAACCCCAATATCTGTCTCTGGGTTTTTATTATTTGTGATACAGAAAAAGATGTAAATTTACAGTGATGCTGACTTGAGACCCATTAGCAGGCCATGTAGTGTCTGGGCCATTAGTTAATAAGAAATGAGAAACAGTAGGGTGTTAGATGAGGAAGAGGAATCCTTGTGGTCATTACTGGATCGCAGACAGGAAGACGACTAGGAAATATCCCACCCAGTCTATCAAATTTGATGGTGTTCCTGTCTGATAATTTAGGTAATACCTACTTGGCTTTTCCTTCTGGTGTTTTAAGAGTTCCTTGAGCCAGTGCCTGCAGTCTGCTGTGGAGAATATCATGAGATCTTTTATGAATTGTTCATCATCCTGCCATATGTTCATGATACCACCAGCTTCACGATCAATCAGTGTCCAATTCATATTCATTGTGTCCAAGAGGAAGGAGTACTTTCCACTGATGTTAAATCTCCAGGAGGCACCAACACTTTGTTCGTGTTCATATTGAGAAAGCATGGTGGCCTGTAAAGTGGGCTGACCTGCAAACCACACACAATACCATTCTGCTTCACTCTCATAGATCCATCACTTCTCCAAAGGTCAGGACTTTCCCACTGGCTTATGAGCCAGGGTCATTTCCACATGACTTGCCCTTTGTTACCCATTGGGTACCACATGCTTCCAAGGCTGGACTAGTGCTCAGCTCTCTCACACAGACACACTCACCATCTCATTCTCACACGTGCTCTGTCCTTTCTCCCTCTTGCCACCTGTCTCTGCCTCAGTACTCGTCCCACACTTACCATTGGTCTCGGTCATCTTTTGCATGGAGTTAGCCAACATCTTCCTGAGCTCTTGCCTCAAGTATTCCAGCCTTTGGATCATATCTGTCCACACTTGAGTCCCATTGGCTGCATTTCCCAGGTCACCCAAAGGTGTGAATTTGCTATTTTTATATTGAAGTAAAGGCTCTCCATCCACTGAGCACTGTCCTTCACACCAGGACTGCCCAGGTGTGGTCCGAGCATTGACAATGACGTCACAACTAAGAGAGTGTGTATCTGTGAGAGAAACAAGCAAGAGAGGTACAAAGAGGGAACAGAAAGCCACAGGACTCATGATTCTGTGACACCCAGAATTCCTCTGAAGGGTAACCGGGCATTAAGAGAAGCCTCTAGTCAAGGTGTCAATCAGCTTCTGGATCCATATTTCCGTGCCATCTTTGATTGTCTTAGGGTGGAAGGACCCCTCAGATGCACAACATATCATCAGGGGGATTCATCTCAGAAGTACTTTAGTGAATTTTTTCAAGTGTTGAGGAATTAAATCTGTCAGATAGTATCTGTTCCCGGGACTAAAAATCTACTGAGCACATAGGGGAAAGGAGGTATCATAGAACATGTGGTAAATTCACATGGAGCCTGGAGTTCGGGAAAGCCTCCTGGACTATGCTGTAATTTGTCATGGGAGGGGAACTGTCACCTGTGAGCACAGTACTCACCGTGTTCCCACTGGGCCACTTTACACAACAATGTTGAACATCATATCTCAAATTATCTCATGTTAAACACATCCCTAAGTCAGTCTCAAGAAGAGATCTCAGCCTGTGACCTGCTCTAAGCCCTGATCTCCCTCCTCTTCCTCAGGCAGTTGTTCCCCAGCACACTTATGGCCCCTGGTCTCCCAGGCTAACATCAAGAGAAGCCACAATATCCTATGGGTGTTCTGTTCAGCAGACTGCACAAACAAGGAGGAAAGTCCTAGAGTGGCATGGACATGTGTACTATTCTGTCTATGTGCAAACCTGAAATCTAAAATTATAATTTTTAAAGAAGGTTTTAAAAGTTTTCTATGTAATTATACTAAAAATGAAGAATGTTTTTTAAAAAGCCAAAAAAAAAAAAAAACCCTTCTTCTCTTCTCTCATCCCAAAACTTCCGCAATGAGGAGGGCTGTTGGAGGTTTGGGGACATTCTCTACTGTCCCCTTCAGCCAGTTTCTTCTTCCTCCTCCTCTCTGCCTCTTCTGCCACCTGTTTCTTCCATCACTGTGGTTTCCCACAACTTTCTTGCTTCTATCACTTTTAAGGCTTGAATTTGTTCTTTAGTGGCTGGAATTTTTCTTACTCAGAACCTCCTACTGGAAGACGGGTGGACATGAACGTGAGCCCTTGTGAGCCGAGAACTAGCTCTGTGGTTGTGAACCAAAGGTCACAAACTCAGCAGTTTGGTGGGTCAGATACAATATGCATCAGTTGTCTATAAGAAAAATCCAGTTAGAAGTTTGATGAGAGGAAACTGTTTTTGCTAAAGCAGGAACATGGATTCATGAAGGTAATTGAAAGAAAGCATCCCTGACGTAATAACATCCAAGTATGCACTAATAATAATAATAATAATATAATAAATGTCTTAGAAGGAAGTGTTTAAACTCACACTTCCAGATTAGAGAAGGAAATCATTTTCATACATTATTACAAGTGTGTCCCAGCAGTATTGACTAGACAAGGTCTCTAAAAGCTCTGGGACTCACCAAGCAGGACAGTCAGGCTTGACATTGACTCCAGGGTTCTCTTGCCTCTTCCTTCTTAATACTGACAATAAAACCACTCAGCACCATACCTGGCTCTATTACAGGGTTGCTAGGGATCAAACCAAGTTTTCATGGTTTTGAAGCAGGCCTTCTACCAATCAGCTCTCTTCCCATGTTTGGACACACTAACTTTCAGTGGTCAGCAAACAGCCAGGATTTTCTGGAGACAAAGCCCATGTGCTCCAGGAGTGGCTTGCAGAGGCTGGGCCACACTGCATGAAACAGGAAGTCCAGAACTTCTAAAGCTGAAAGGGAAGGGTGTGTGTAAAGGCTCAGTACATGTGTCAAAGGATATGCGATATGAAATATGTCCACTCTGTTCCATGGAGAAGCATGGATGACACTGGTTTGCCAAGCATGAAAAAGGATGTCCAGGGAGATGAGCACAGGTCTTGAGAGATGCACAGGAATGTAAACTACACAAGGTCAGGGTTGTGGTGGTTTGAATAAGGATGGCCCCTAAAGGCTCATATATTTGAATGCTTGGGCATCAGGATTTGGCACTTCCTAAGATGGACTGGGAGTGTGGCCTAGTTTGAGCAGGTGTGACCTTACTGAAAGAAGTGTGTCATTGGGGGTGGACTTTGAGGTTTAAAAAGTCCATTCTAAGCCCAGAGCCTCTCTCTTCTTGCTGCCTTTGGATCTGGATATAGATCTCAGCTACAATATATGACTGGGTACCACCATGCTCCTCACCATGAGGATAATGGATGAAACATCTGAAACTGTAAGCAAGCACCAATTAAGTGCTTTCTTTCCTAAGAGTTTCCATGGTCATGTTATCTCTTCACAGCAACAGAACACTGAACAAGACCATGTTTCTCACATAAGCTGCTTATGGTAGAGTGTTTATCACAGCAACAGAATGAAACTAGAAAATCACATGCAACTCTCCTAGATGGACTGCTGTGCTCTAGGGGTGGCTTCCTGGACCTGGTCAGAGGCTAGCCCACACTACAGGACACAGAAGATCTAGGCTGGTTAAATCTGGCAGTAGAAGAGTGGGGATCAAAAATCTCAGAGAAGTGCATGTGCCAGAGTGGATGAAACAGCAAACATTTCCAGGGGAAGTGTGCAGAGTCCATGTTGTCTGTGGATGCTGGAGCATCCCTGCTGAGAAGCACAGGGAGAAGGACCAGGGAGAATAGCACTAGCATTTCTGGAAGCTCATGGATGATGATGATGATGATGTATCAAGGCTATGGTTGGTGTTAGGAAACTGGACAGAAAAACCCCATAGCGTAGAATGGTCAAGAGAAAGTAACATCAAATGCAGCTGTCCACTGATGAGAAAGAGAGACCCAGCTTAAAGTCTAAGAGGAACATGACTAACAGAACACAGAAATCCTAAATACAGAAAGATGTTTAGCCAACCCAGATGTGACTGGGTTTTAATAATTAAAGATGAACTGGGTGGTGGTATCAAATGCCTTTTATTTAGCACTCAGCGAGGCAGAGGCAGGCCAATTTCTGTGAGTTTGGGATCATTCTTGTCTACAAAGTAAGTTCCAGGACAGCAAGAAGTAAATAGAGAAATTCTGTGTCCAAACAAACAAATGAAAACAAAAACCCAAAACAAGCAAAGAAGAAAAAGAAGACAAGATGATCAAGAAGCTGAAAGCTGCTGTTCCGTCAAAACCCAGACTCCTGTGCCCATTGTTTAAACTGAACCATTGGGGCTAGAGAGGTGGCACGGTGGTTAAGGGCAGGAGGTTCTCTGTGAGGTCGAGGCCAGCCTGGTCTACAGAGTAAATTTGAGGACAAGCCAGGACTGTTTCACAGAGAAACCTATCTCAAAAAATAAACAAACAACAAGCAAACAAAAGTGTACTCCACCAAGAGGTGTGCTACACTAAAAAACAACAACAAAAAACCCAAACCAAACTAAAGCTATGTGAGCCCTAAGCTTGCTGCTCCAGCCACCATGCACCCCAGGTGCCATGCTTCTCTGCTGTGATGTGAAGGACTCTTGTTCTCTGAAACTCTAAGATCCCAAACCCTTCATTCTGTGTGTGACTGTGGCCTTGGTCTTCATCACAGCAGAGGAGAGTGGTAAATAGAGCTACTATATCAACAATGAAATCTTCACAGGACAGACGGTCTCTGTTACACCTGCTCAGCTCTGCTCTTGGAGCTTGGAAGCAGCCAGTGACAATACATCCATGAAGACCTTGGCTGGACCTGTCCTAGGGCTCTATGACCAAGGACAATCTATGAGCTTGAGGTGTCAGTTCTAGAAAAATGTCCTGGGTGTAGTTAATATCATATCTAACTGGAGACACCTTGTTTGGGCAGACTTCAGTCTGACCCACCTGCAGCAGGCAAAATATAGTCCATATCACTGTGGCTCTTGCATGATCCTGGGCCCTGGCAGAGAGCAGCCTGTGGTCCAGGGCTATCAGAAAGCCTATCAGACCTCAGGCAGACATCATGAGGTGAACTCTTTCTCACTAGATTATTAGGTGGACAGGTCACAGTCAGACAAGATGTCCCAATAAGTCAGTTGTGTGTTGAGAGCTGCCTAGCAGGGAGAGACTAGGACTCTTGTCTGACAGAATATCTCCTGTTTCTCAGGTGGGTGTGGAGATCTTATCTCATGTAGAGGAAGCTGCTGAGGTCAGTTCTCAAGTAAGCTGCCACCTTTCCCTCAGCAAGCACCTCAGACTCCAAGGAGCGTCCTTTATGTTCATGAAATCCACAGAATCCACTGAACAACAGTGGAGACAAAGGTGTCCTAACCCCAGGTCCTCCTCTGTCATTTCCAGATATCCCAGATGTCACAGGGAGCATAGAGCCCTCTGCTGACTGGGCAGCACACAGCTTTGGCAGTGCATTTAATGATACCCTATGGGGATGGGCACCAGTACTGGGACATGGATATGCCCTAATCTGGGGTCAGGACAGAGGACAAATCTGTTGTCCCATTCATCAGCTTGTTTCCTTCTGCTGCTGTCACTCTGAATGCAGACCTGAGTATTTGATATGGGACAGATACAGTGAGAATAGTGCCTACCATTTACAGAAAAAAACAAAAAACAAACAAACAAAAAAAACCCCTCTTCTTCCTAAATGGACACCAGTATCTGATGACATCTCCTCAGAAGGTAGATTATATGGGCTTGGGAGCGAGGACACAAGATTTCAAACACCCCACCCAGGACCAATGCCAGAGTCTTCCATAGTGGACAAGGTGTGGAGCCCCTGCTTAGCCATGGTGTCTTCAGGCATGAGCAGTCTGCCACCTGGTGGAAGAAAACGTAAATGCATTTTATGGATGGGAGAGCAGGAAAGGCAGGATGGACCAGAGAGTGAGGAGCCATAGGATGAGTCCCATAGGCATGGAAACTGAGTTTAGACTGAGGGAAAGATGGGATTATTGGAGATTCTATACTGTGGGCTGTGGTGTGAAATCCTGCTTTAAAACAAAAACAAAAACAGAAAGAAGGAAGAAAAAGAATAATAGGAAAAAAAGTAGGAATTTGTATGGTTGTGGCTGCCAGTGGCTATGGTTGTCTCTGGAAGCATTTATTGTCATCTTCCAGAGAAGGTGGGGAAGAAAGTTCGAGAACAAAGGGGTCCTGGAATGGTGGAGGGCTGGTGAGGAAACCCCGGGAAGGCAGTCTTCAGAGCATAGACTGCCTTAGGTCCAGGGCAGCTGTCTGACACTGCCTCCTGGAGGGGTCAGCAGTGGTGACTGGGCTTAGGCTTCAGTGGACCCCAGTGGTGCTGAGGGCCTCACTAGCTACTCCCCTCTGCTGCTGTGCCCTCCTCATTCATGCAGCCCCTTCTGGCCCTGCCACAGTAGCTTTCCTATAACTTTGTCAATCCACTGAAGAGAAAGGGGGGAGGGACTTGGTGAGGACCAGGACACCCAGACTTAAATATTTGATCTTCCTGTCTCAGTAGCCTGATGCTCCCCTTCCCCCCTCCTCCATGAAGCTCCCCTTCCCCACTCCCATCCAGTTAAGTCCTGGTAACTCACTGGTTTGCAGTGAAGATCCCAGACAGATCAGCAGAACGAAAAAGCACAGAACTAGGGATCCTGAGGCTGCAGCCTTTGCCATGGTTCCTTCCTGAGGCCCGGCACCCGGCAGATGTGACTGGAGCTGCGGAGAGAATGGAGAATGGGGAGTCTTCAGTACCGCCCCACAGAGGACCCTGTGCAGAGATTCACAAAACACTGGGCACCCGGGATGTGAATTCAGTCCTTCCTGTGCTCCATCCATGCCGGTTCCTAGTTCCCATCTTTTCCTACAACTCTTTTTCCTACATCTCTTCGGGGGTCCTTCAGGGCCATGCAGCTCCGGTCCTCTCTTGGAGCCCACTGTGATTTCCTTTCAGTCAAGCTTGGGCACATGGAGCACTCAATGTGAACAGAGAGCAAGGGTACTGTGGCCCAGGGCTCCCACACCTGCTGTCCCTTCACCTCACTCACCTCAGCTGAGCCCTCAGGGACCCTGGACAACAGAATCAGGAGAGATGAAGACAGTCGTGCCTTCAGCTGGTTCTCTGCTCAACGTGATCCAGGAATTTACCCCAGATTGTCCTTGTGAGGTTTCCACACCCACAGCAACAGAGTCTTTGGCCCTTCCAGTAGGTGGTCCTGTTAGCTTTAGCAGTTTTCCTGCTTCTCTAGATTCACACACTCTCTCTGTCTCCCTCTAGACCATCCCTCTGGGTCCCCTGGAACCTCCAGCCTGCTCTTTCTCACTTCCTCTTTCTCAAGTTTCTCCTCCATTCCAGACTCATTTGCCCCTCCAGGTTCCTTCCCCATCACCACCTGAAGGTCTTTGAACCCTGGAGTTCCTGTCCCCCTGCTTGTCATGGTGGCCCCTCCCCCAGTCCTTCTTATCACTCTCCCTTCCCCCTCCATTTCCTTCCTTTCACTCTCTCCCTGTTGGAGACAGCAGCTGTCTTGTGGGGAAGGAAGTCTGAGCTTTCCTCCTTACCTCTGTGACACTGGCACCTAAGGCCTTCAGGCGAGTTCTGTAACTAAAATCTTCTCCCAATTAAAAGCAATTTCTGGGGTCTGGAGAGAGGACTCAGAGGGTGAGAGCACCAGCTGCTCTCTGGGGACCCAGGCTGGATCCCCAGCATTCACACAGCAGCTCACAGCCTGGGAACTGAGGTCCCAGGGGATTCCATGCAGGCTTCTGGCCCTCATGGGTGCTGCACACACGGGCCAGAGAAACACACATGGATAAAGTGTTCATACATATGAGATAAAAATGATTTCCCCCCTGTTTTAGAAGAGGCTTTTACGTATGAAAAGTTTAGATTTTTGGTGTAATATTTTTTAATTTGCTGTCACTTTTTTTAGGGTTTTTTTATTTTTCAGGTTTTTTTGAAGATAAACCCTATGTTTGTGAAGGGGTGTGTTTGTGTGTGTGTGTGTGTGTGTGTGTGTGTGTGTGTGTGTGTGTGGTGTGTATGGTGGGTTCTGTACTTGCAGGATGGTGATTGACCGTGGCTGTGGATCCACAGGTTCCATCCATCTTACTTGAGGACATAGGTCTTCCACTGGCCTCAGGTCTGTGAGCTGCCTATGGTGTATGACCAGTGAGTCCCAGAAATCCCACCTCTCCCCACTTCTTTATCTGAAATAGCTTTGAATTCATTCTCAACCCCAGCTTCTAAAAGTTAAATATAGTTACCTAGTGGGGAGTAAGTGTGGGGAGAAACCAGGAAACAAAAGAAGGTCCAGGAGATGGGAGAGGGTATAAGGCAGAGATGAAGACGGACAGCAGAACATGAATATATGAGAAGGGAATGGGAGTTACTGGGAGAGGAGAGCACAGTAGGGCAGGGGTGGGGGAGGCTGTAGTGGTGTCTGTAGTGCAGTGTGTGTTTTTCATGTCAGTGTTGCCTCCATGCTGTGTTTACTCTATAGTAGGCACTGTCAGTTAAAACACAGAGGACAGAACTGTAAGGGGCAGTGACGGTGATCAACATTGTCAGCCTGACTGGCTTAGCGGATATGGAGAATGGTTGAGATGATCTGTGTCTCTGGGAGTGTTTCCAGAGGGAACAGTGTATCACAGTAAGACTCTCCAGCCCAGGTCACCACAAAGGAAGTGTCTCTATTACTGCCACCACCACAAGTGTTCTTTAGTGACAAGGCCATGGTTCTATGTCAGCAGTTGCCAGCTTTTCCTGTCAGATTGCCAGTGCAGAGGCACACAGCCTGCTGGACTGAGCAGTACTGAGTTCTCTGCCTCTCCATTGTACCCTGGACAATCTGTCAGCCCAAGGCGTCAGTTCTAGGAAATGACCCTGGGTGTAGCTCATAGCAATGTCTAATTGGAGAAGCACCTTGCTTGTGCAGAAGCCAGCCTGACCCACCTGCAGCAGGGAAAATACACTCCATTTCATTGTGTCTCCTGACATGGTCCTGGGCCCTGGGAGAGAGCAGCCTGTGGTCCTGGGCTATCAGAAGGTCCATCAGGCCTCAGGCAGACATCATGAGATGAGCTCTTTCCCACTAGGCTATTTTGTGGACAAGTCACAGTCACACAAGATGTCCAGAAGTGAGACATATCCGGAAGGGACATAGTGGTCATACATGTTGAGAACTGCTGTTAATCTGTGTATCGCCACGAGGTCATGTCCTACCAGAAAAGTTTCACCAGGCTCCAGTGCCAGCGTCTGTTGTCCTCAGTGAAGGCTACATGGCTTTCCCCTGACTCTGTCTAATCTCTCCCCCTCTATTCGCTTGGAACTCCTGTCTTGTCCTATGCTGCTAAGCCACTGGCCAAAACAGATTTATTCATTAACCAATAAAGGCAACACATAGACAGAAGGACTTCCCACACCAGAGGAGGGTTGGTATTACCTCTTTTTTGAAATTCTGATAGAATTCTGTGCTGAAACCATCTGGCCCTGTTTTGTTGTTGTTGATTGTTTGTTTGTTTTTGGTTGGGAGGTTTTTAATGACTGTTTCTAATTTTTTAGGGGTTATAGGTCTATTTCAAATTTCTATCTGATCTCTATTTAATTTTGGTATGTTGTACCTATCAAGAAAATTGTCTTTCTGTTCCTTTCACCAGCTGTTTTTGTAGTAGGAGGAACAGTGAATTTTGAAGGTGATTTAAAGAAAGCATCTCCAACTTCCAGCATGTGTCAATTAATGATAGAAATAATGATAATAATAATAGGTGATGATGATGATGAATGACTTAGAAGAAAGTATTTATATAGAGACCCTCCAGACTTTAGTAAGGAAAGCATTTCTATAACCTCTCACAACTGTGCTACAGCAGTATTGATTAGACAAGGTCTCTAAGAGATGTGGGACTCCACAAGTAGACTAGACAGGCTTACCACTGACCCCAGGAGTGGCTCTCAGGGACCTGGTCAGAGGCTGGTCCATACTGCATGAACTAGAAGATCAAGAATTCCTAAACCTGGTAATGAAGGGCGTGTGTAAAGACTATGACAAGTACACGTGCCAAAGGGGGTTTAATATGAAATACGTCAACTCTGTTCCGTAGGAGAGCATGGAGGGCTCTAGCATGTCATGCATGGAAAGATTGCCCAGGGAGAAGGACGTGGGCCTCTGCAGAAGCCCAGTAATGAAAACTGTACAAAGCCAGGGCAGGGAAGGCAGACGGCGTTCCTGAAATGAGACGTCAGGAACATGGGCAGAAATGTCCTGATGTAGTAGACCAAAGTGGAGAGGTCAGGGGACAGCATCATAGAGGGACCAGGGCTCAGATGATTTGTGATGTGTATGCAACCCAGGCTCTGACATCAGGGTGGGGTGCGTGCCCCCAAAGTGACAGAACACACAGATTCTACAGGCAAACAGATGGTCAGTGAGTTACATGCTGCTGGAAATTGATAATTAACCATATGAGAACTGCCAGCCAGGACAAAGCTGGCCTTCTGGGCCCAGTGTCCACAACATGACCACTTCTCATAGATCCCAGAGTCCTTTCTGGGAGGAGAGAAAGGATTCAGATAAGGAGGACTCCTCACCCCACAGCAGGTGCAGCTCTTCTCCCAGGGTCACTGCTCCAACTATGCAGACATATGGCCCCTAGAGCCTGCCCTTGATGGCTAAATGGTTTGTACACAGATAGTTTCTATTAAAATGCTTATTTCTGCTCTTGTAAGTTAAAACTTCCATGGACAATATTTGAATGGTGAGTGTGGCAGGATAGATGTCCTTTATGTCATGACTGAGGACGATCTGTGACATTGTGGCGTGTATGGTAGGGGCTATGTGGAGTTCTTGGTGGTAAATCAAAGAATCACTATAGACACCCCAGAGTTGGAAAGCAAGCCTGTATAGTGACAGCACAGGCAGTCAAGGAATTTCAAAGAGGCATCTGGCATGGTCTTGGACCTTGGGAGAGAGGGGCCCTCTGGTCCTGTGATAACGGTGACTCTGCAGCCTCAGGGGTCCATCAGGAGCTGGGTCCTCCATCTACTATGATGTGAGTTTGACTGGTCCAGAACTGAGAGAAGATTCCAGAAGTAAATGGTAACAGAAACTAGTGAGTCACCTGTAAGATCATAGCCATCCTACAAGGGAGAGAGGTCTGCCTGACATAGCTGTTCTTCTCCTCCAGGTCATAGACTTAAAACCTTATCACAAAGAACCTTATCACAAAGAACGACTCAGATCAATCATCTCCTAAACTATCACCTCAGCATCAACTCATTTATCACTTGAGTGAAGGATGCACTGGACAGCAAAGGAGAGAGCAGGGGACCACAACCCCAGGACCATCTCCTGTCATCTCAGTTCCCAGAAGCCACAGGCAGCGCAGGAAGCTTTGTTGACTGTGAAATAGGCAGCTTTGGCCGGACTTAATGAAGTGGTCTCAGGAATGGACAGTAATGTTGGGATACAGACTATCCTCTGATCTGGAGTCAGAAGACTAAGATAAAGGCCACATCTAGTCTCCTGTCCATTTGCATGTTACAGTCTGCTGCTGTCACACTCAAGGTGGAGCGGGGCTTCGATGTGGAGCTAGATATGATGTGTCTTGAAAGATGCACATAGTTAGTGACCCCTTTAGAGAAAACTAGACTCACTCCAAATAGACACCACTATCTAAGGATACAAGAGCTGGAGCTTCCCTGGGGCCCACTGAGCACCTCTACAACTGTCCTGCTGTGGAAACAAGCCCTGTTCTCCTGGTTTGGGTTCTGAAGCTGAGAGGGCATGGTTTTGGCGTGATGTTTCCTCAAGCCTAAGGAAGGGAGAGTTTAAGCCCCTTTTTGGGTAAAATGGTGTGGAAGTTCTTGATGGGTAGAGCCTGGAGGTGAGCTGAATGTTTGCTCAGGAAATCAAGTGGGAAATGAAGTCTTGGTGGTGACAAGACTGAAATCCAGACCTAAGAAGTCTGCAGAAAGGGGCTGCTGCAAATTAAAGCCAGTCTGGATGACAGAGTGTGATTCTCTCTCTCTCTCTGTCTCTCTCTTACACACACAAACACACACATGCACACACACACACATACACACACACACATACACACACACACATACACTCTCACACACACGCACACACACATACACACACACATACACACACACATACACACACACATACACACACACATGCATGCACATGCACACGCACACACACACAAACAGTGTATGTACTAGTGCAAGTGCTGTGATCTCCTGGAGAATGGAAGGGGGTTAAGGGTTGAGTGTCCAGAGAAAGCTGGAGAGGTTGTGGATCTGCAGGTTGGAGAAGGGTTAGAGAGCTTGTAGAATAGATGAAGAAGCAAACCTACTATCATGCCCTGTTCTCCTCTAGTCTGTGTATTATTCCTTTTTTTATAATTTTTTATCATTTATTTTATACACCGACCACAGTTTCCCCTTCCTCCTCTTCTTCCATTCCTTCCACTCTTCTGTTCTATCCACTCCTCCATCTCTATTCAAAAAGGACAGGCCCATCATGGGAGTCAAGCATAGCACATCAAGTTTAGGCCAGACCAAGAACATCAAGGTTGGACTAAGCAACTCAGAATGAAGAATTAATGTGGGATACCATTCTGGATGCTGCAAACATGTGTTGCTTTTATTGGTTGATGAGTTAAGCTGCTTTAGCCAATGGCAGGGCTGAATATAGTTATGCAGAGAAACTAAATGGAATACAAAAAGAAAGAAGGTGGGGTCGAGAGAGATGCCTGCACCTGATGGAGGAGTAAGATGTCACGGCTTACCAGTAAGCCACAGACCTTGTGGCAATACACAGATGAATGGGAATGGGTTCGTTTAAATGTAAGAGCTATCTATTGATAAGCGTGAACCATCGGCCAAGCAATTATAAGTAATATTAAGTCTCTGAATGATTATTTTATAAGTGGCTGTGGGGACTGGTGGGTGGGAGAGAAACTGGTCCAGTGGGACCAAGAAGAACACAGAAAAGCCTCTGGCTAAAGGAAATGGTCTACCAAAAGCCAGCTTAAGTATCAGGGACAGGTCCTGATCCCACTTCTAGGAGCCGCACAGTCAGACAAAGCTACGCAACTGTCACACACATGCAGAGGGCCTAGGTCAGTCCCGTGTACTCTGTCAGTTTAGAGCTGATGAGCTCCCAAGTGCTTGGGTCAGCTGTCTCTGTGGGTTCCCTTCTCATGATCTTTACCCTCCTTGTTCATACAATCCTTGCTCTCTCTTCAACAGGATTCTCAGATCTCAGCCTAGTGCTTGGGTGTGATCTCTGCATCTGCTTCAATTAGCTACTGGAGGAAGGTTCCCTGATGACAAGTAGGGGTACTCACCAATCTGATTACAGAAGAAGGCCATTTCAGGAGCCCACTCTACCATTGCTAGGAGTCTTAGCTGGGGTCATCCTTGTGGATTCCTGGGTGTTTCCCTGGCATCAGGTTTCTCTCAAACCCCAAAATGGCACCCCATCAAGAGATCTCCTTAATTAATTATTCTCCCTGTCCATCTGCTCCCAACCTGCCCAAACCAATCCCTCATGTTTCCATACTTCCATCCCAGCACCACCTCCTGTTTACCCAGGAGATCTCATCTACTTCTCCTTTGGGTCCTCGTTACCTAGCTTCTCAGGGGTTGTGGTTTGTGGCCTGGTTATCTTTTACTTTACAGCTAATATCCACTTTTAAGTGAGGCCAGACCATGTTTGTCTTTCTGGGTATGGACTACATCACTTAGGATGATTTTTTTTTTCTAGTTCCATTCATTTGCCGGCAAATTTCATGATAACATTGTTTTTTACTACTGAGTAATATTCTGTTGTGTAAATGTACAACATTTTATTTATTTATTCTTTGGTTGTGGACCATCTAGATTATTTTCAGGTTTTGGCTCTTATGAATGACACTGCTGTGAACATAGTCAATCAAGTGTCCTGTGGTATGATTGAGCCTTTGGGTATATGCCCAAGATTGGGATTACTGGGTCATGAGGTAGACTGGCTGCCAATTTTCTGAGAAACCACCCTACTGACTTACAAGGGGACTGTACAAGTTTGCACTCCCATCAGCAGTGGAGGAGTGTTCCCCTTACTCCACATTCTTTCTAGCAAAGGTTGTCATTAACTTTTTTGATCTTAGCCATTGTGACAGGCATAAGATGGAGAGCCATTTTATTTTGTTTTATTATTTTTTATTCTTATTCCCTTGATGACTAAAGATGTTGAACAGTTCTTTTAAGTGTATCTTGGATATTTGGGATTCTTCTGTTGAGAATTCTCTGTTTAAATCTGTAACCATTTTAAAATTGGATTATTTGGTATTATGATGTCCTTTTTCTTGCATTCTTTCTGTATTTTGGAGATCAGCCCTCTGTCAGACATGGGGATGGTAAATAAAGCCTTTTTAAGGCTTATTTATTTATTTATTATAAATATAACATTCTGCCTCCATGTATGCCTGCATGCCAGAGGAGGGCACCAGATCTCATTACAGATGGTTGTGAGCCACCATGTGGTTGCTGGGAATTGAACTCAGGACCTCTGGAAGAACAGTCAGTGCTCTTAATCACTGAGCCATCTCTCCAGCCCCTCTTTTCTCATTTTTAGGCTGCTGTTTTGTCTTGTTGACAGTGTCCTTTGCCTTACAGAAGCTTCTCAGTTTCAGGAAGTTTCATTTATTGATTGTCAATCTCAGTGTCTGTGCTACTGGTATTATATTCAGGAAGTGGCTTCCTGCGCCAATGCATTCAAGGGTACTTCCCACTTTCTCTTCTGTCAGCTTCCTGATACCAAAAACACTGTTTGAGGGAAGATTCCATGATCTATCTGTCCATGGGATCCATGGGTTTCATTATCACATACCACATAAAGCTACTTCTTTTACAATGTCCCTGTCCTGATCTATCGACCATAAACCATGGCTATCTTATCTAGGACAACACATGATGGGCTGGAGAGATGGTTCAGTGGTGAAGAGTAGTGGCTGCTCTTCCTTAGGACCCAGATCATAACTCCAGTTCAGGAGATTCCAAGATGTTTCCTGACCTCCCTAGGCACAAGTGCTGCACAGACGTGCATGAAGGCAAAATGCCAATAGGCATAACATTAAAGTAACAATAAAATATGCAGTTTACTCAGGAACTACCTCGCTCTCAGTTACTCCAGGATTTAGATAAATGGACAAGTACGTATTCTCTCCTTCACTACTGAGAGTTTAGACCTCAGGATAGTCATTGGATAATCTTTAAAAAGGGGATGAAAAAACACTAACAAAACTGGAGAATGTCAGATTCAGCATCATTAGGATAAAAATAATAACATCATATTTCTCTCTCTCTTAATATCTATATTTTAGAGAGTTATCAATAATGAGCAAGACAGTGTTAAGGATGTCTGAAAAAACAGATGGGGAGTTTCATTTGTAATTTTCCTTCAAAGCATTCTTAGGAACCAATCCCTGCCCTCCCCAGTGACTCCCATTACTACCTCCCCAGTCTCCTATTCTCTCACCCTCCTTTCTAGGCAGATTCTGGGGACAACACCAAAATGTTAATGACAGTAAATAGACTCCCCTTCTATTCATTTGGGACAAAGTTCAGGCTTTGTAACCAGCAGCATGATAGAATGCTGTTCTTCTGTTCAACAACCAACATATTTTTCATAATGAATAAAAGACATTGGAGCTGGAGAACTGGCTCAGCAGTAAAGAGCACTTGCTCTTGCAGACGATCTGAGTTGAACTCCCAGCACCCACTTTTGTTCCTAGAGGATCCAACAGCTTCTTCTGTCTGAGGAGCTCAAGAGCACAAACATGGTACACAGACATACATACATGCATGCAAAGTAAACATACATATAAAATAATAGATAGGTAGGTAGGTAGGTAGGTAGATAGATAGATAGATAGATAGATAGATAGATAGATAGATAGATAGATAGATAAACCTGTTTTGAGTTTGTTCGTTTTGGTTGATTAGATTTTTTGAGACAGGGCTAATCTGTGTAGTCCTAGCTGTCCTGGAACTAGCTCTGTAGACCAGCCTGGCCTGAAACTTACAGAGAAACACCTGTCTCTATCTCCTGAGTGCTAGAATGAAAGATGAGCACCACTACGTTGTGGCATAAACAAATAAATATAATAAAAAACTTAAATAATATGAAAGAGAGACAGACAGGTTCATGCATAATTTCTTTAAAAGATTTATTTATTTATTTATTTATTTATTTATTTATTTATTTATCATGTATACAGTGTTCTGTCTGTATGTGTGCCTACAGACCAGAAGAGGGCACCAGATCTCATTATAGATGGTTGTGAGCCACCATGTGGTTGCTGGGAATTGAACTCAGGACCTCTGGAAGAATAGTCAGTGCTCTTAACCTCTGAGCCACCTCTCCAGCCCCGTTCATGCATAATTTTACATGACTCAGATCCCAACACTCTTGAGGCAAATGTGGGAGGATCTCTGTGAGTTCCAGGTCAATCTGGTCTACATAGTGAGTGTCAGAGCAACAGATCCAAGGTTCTGTCTCAAAAAAAGAAAAATAAGAAAGAAAGAAAAGTGAAGTAAAAGAAAGACATGGCTAGAAAATTCTGACAGGTACATATGCTATATGAACTATGAAGATGGTAACTGAATCACCAGGCTCTGCACTAAGCAGTCTGACTCTTGTAGCAGGTCACAAAGCCTGCTACAGTGGCAGGGTCAAATGACCACCATACACTTGAATACCTCTTTACAGGCTCAAAATCCTTCCTTTACAAAAGAAAAAAGGAAAGTAAAGGAAAAAAGGAAGGAAGGAAGGAAGGAAGGAGGAAGGAAGGAAGGAAGGAAGGAAGAAGGAAGGAAGGAAGGAAGGAAGGAAGGAAGGAAGGAAGAAAGGAAAGAAGGAAGAAAGAAAGAGAGGCCAATGTTGACATTCCCATTTTCCATAGGGGGGAAATCCAGGCTGAAGGAGGCCCAGTAACTAATGCAAGATGATATATTGGATCACAGAGTTCAGCTTTCTCATTCCCATTGTACTTGCTATCCACAGCCACAGTGGCTGCTCAGATGAAGACTAATAAGCATTGTCTTCAGCTCAGCGCACAGGTACTGCACTGACCACTCCAGCAGTAGTAGCTGGGGTCTCCTCTCCCTGGAACCGTGCTTGTGTTGGCACAGCCTGGTGACTGTTCCTGTCCACTCTCTCTGCAGGATCACCCACATATGCCCGAGGACTAGATCTATGAATTCTACTAACTTCACTAATTAAGTCAGTGCACAGCGGAAAATGACAATAAACCACTGTTTACAATCACTTTTATTCTGGTCACTATTCAGTTTCACTTGTAATCCACACCTGGCCTGCAAAAGATAACTAACTCTGCAATAAAAAGAGGCTTGGGCCAGTGAGATGGTTCAGTGGGTAAAGGCATCTGTCATTCAGGCCTGACAACCTGAGTTCAATGCCCAGAACCCATATAAAGAAGAAAAGGAAGAGGGCTGGAAGGTGGCTCAGAGGTTAAGAGCACTGACTGTTCTTAACCTCTGAGCCAGATCTCATTACACCAGAGCTCATTACAGATAGTTGTAAGCCACCATGTGGTTTCTGGAAATTGAACTCAGGACCCCTACAAGAGCAGCCAGGACTCTTAACCTCTGAGCCACCTCTCCAGCCCAATAAGCAAACTCTTTAGTACTCAAGACAGAGAAGGCAGGAAAGCCTGCGTGGAAAGGAGAAAGAAAGATTAAAGAGTAGAAACCAAATAAATAAGAGAAAGAACTATTTAGATATTCAAACTCAGCTGTGGTTTCCCCCATCAAATGGCTGAATCCTGAAGGAAGGTCCTGGATTGTTTACTGGGGCTAAGCCAGAACCCTCCAAGATGAGCAAAGAGATCTTATTAGACAAAAGCTATACAAAACTATATATCCCTATAGAAATGTTTTTAAAAACTCACAAGTCTATACTATATCTCTAAGACATGGTATTTGGCAGAAGTAAGTAATGCCTCCTTGGATTTAACCCATAGGAGACACTTAAATGTTCATTACATGTTAATTAACTAACTCCCCTCCCCCACACTGCCATAAATTTTAGCTACAAAATTGTAGCTCATACTCCAAAGACAGTTAAAGTTCCCTGCTCTTCCCTACCATTGTATATTGATAAAGGCCAACATTCATAAATGCTTTGTTCTGGTTTTCTCACTTTTTCCATTCCAAAGAAAGAAATTGCTGTCAGTAGAAAATGGGTGCTGAAATGCTAATTAGGAATCCAACAACAGCTTGTTCCTGGTGGCACAGGCCTTTAATCACAGCACTCAGGCCCAGGCAGGAGGATCTCTGTGAGTGAGAGGTCAGTCTGGTCTACAGGGAAAGAGCCAGGACAGCCAGGGCTACACAAAGAAACCGTGCTTCAAAACACAGCCTCCCACCCACCCCGCAAAAAGGAAAATATTCCAGTCATATGGGTTTGGGGAGAGAGTTCACTAAAGTGGTAGCCACAAAAGCATGAAGAGGAAGACTTGAGTTCAGATCCTGAGCACATCCAAAAAAAACCAAACCAAAACAAAGCAAAACAAAAAAAACACCCTTCATCTATAACTTGAGCACTTAAGGTAGGGTGGCAACCTAAGGAGCCCTGTAGCTCATTGGTCAGCCAATCTATCCAATCAGTGAGCCAGATTCAGGGAGAGTTATCAGATTTAAAAAATAAAAAAAAGATGTAGAGCAATATGGGAAGGCAAGTAACAACTTCAGCTTATCTCTGGCCTCCCCATGCCATGCATCCACAGCAGAACCATGCACACACCCTAGCACACACACACCCTAGCTCACACACGCACCTTAGCACACACACACCCTAGCACAGTTTAATTTTTCTCAATTTTCAAGCACACTTGGTGTCTACTACTTGTTTATATGTTCAAAGCAGTTCACACACTCTCTTTGATTTCCAAATGCAGTGTTCAGCATTTCTGGTATACAAGAAAAAAGTTAGTTTTAACAAGTGACTCTTACCTCGAGGCGATGGTGAAAGGCAGACCGTCTGGTGGCCTTCACAACTGCTGTGCACCCCAAGATTCTCCTAAGGAGCTAGCATTGATTTTAAAAGAGAAAAAGGAAGCAAGAAAATAAATCACAGCCCTCTCCTTAAGCCTTCACATCTGTAATCTAAATTCAAACTCAACATGCATCAGTCCACATAGCTCTGTGTGTTAGAATAAAGTCAACTACATGAGGCAAAATTAATTTTAATCATTCACATCATCCCCACATTCTAAATTCACACAATAAATTCCTCATTGTAAATAAGAGTACTGCTACCCAAGCACTAGGGATACTGAGTCAGGAAGATGTAAGTTCAACACCAGCCTGGGCTACACAGGTGACTCTGTCTCTCTCCTGTATGTATGACAGACAGGCAGTAGATACAGGGGTGGTTTGACACAACCTTCATTTCTCCTGTTTTCAACTTTAAAGTTCAAGATTCTTTAACAGTATACACACTAGGAAATAGGCATGTAACTCATTCATACACACACATATATGTTTTATACATACATAAATAAATAAATTATACAAAGCATCCCCAAAATAAACTTTTACTCAGTAAATCAAAATTACATTCTTACAACAAGAATATTTATTTTACAAATATATACATAGGCTACTGAATAACTTGTGAGTCTGAAATTACATGGATAAGAGAACAAAATGATCAGCTCATAGAAAAAGCAAATTCAAATTTTTTTTCACTTTTTGCAAAATTTTAAGGACATGTTTTGTTTGATTTCTCCTTAACGTTCTGAATTAAGCTATCTGATATGACTCCTTAGAGGGGGTAAATGGTGAATGATACAGACGATGGTAATTATAAAACAAATTTCTTTATCTGAGGTATGCCAATCTCAGATCTCAGAATAACAGGTTTTATTCTTTAATGTAAACAAGAAAGAGGAGAAATCACAGGACTCGAAAACTCCCACTGCATTGTTCTCTGATTGATAAAACTTTCTAGTTCTGATCAGCATGGGTTCCCATATCCAGCTGCTAACTGGGGTCGTCCAATTACTTCCAAGTCTAAAGTCATAGTTATATGTAAAGGGCAATCTATGCTTCCTGCCTGGCGAACTTAAGATGCAGTAACTACTAGAGGGCCCCCTTGGCCAGTTTTGCAGACTGGCTATTGTGTTATGCTTTAACCTTTCTGAGAAATTCTCTCTACCCCAGTCAAAGTTTTTTTTTTTTAAACCATTGCCCAAAAAATCCCCCCGAACCCGGACCGGGATAGCCAGTACAAAGCCTCCACAGCTCCCCACACCAATAAAGACATCACAACCCAACCAACCATCTACGAAAACCGAAATGAGAATTTATCACACACACACACACACACACACACACACACACACACACACACACACACACCAACATACAGACACACCTGGTTTTTGTTTCTCGTCTCAGTTAACTTAGAATAATTTTTTAAAATCCATTTTTGTTCCTGTGCACTTTATTTCTCAAATGCATGGTTCTGACTGTGGTCCTGAGGTGACAAAGGAGCTGGCTAAGGGATGCTAAAGGCGGGGGTGGGGGGGTGTGATGTGGTGGGGGTTGGGGAAGGTCCTTGCAAAGGGCATCGAAGGAAGTTGCATAAGGAAAGAGACTCCGTTTTCTGCCCCACTCCCACCTACCCCCCCAAAAAATGAAATTTAAAAGAAATCAGTGGAGAAAGAGGAGGAAAGGAAACTGGGCAGTTTTCCGCAGGACAGAGAAGCGACGTTTACCTTCGTGTTCCCCATGGAAAAGTGGGACAGGAGCCCTGACCCATACATACATTGAGGGCAATGCGACTCAATCTCTCACCCAGGCTATTAAGGAGCAGGAGCGCAGACGGACAGAACAAATAGATAAATACCTTTGCCTCCTGATGGTTGGCACAGAACAAACCGCTGGGCAGGTCAACTTTCTCTCTGGGCCCAGCAGTGGGCCGCGATCGTGGGGTTCGGACCCAAAACACCCTCCCCTCCTTTTTTCGTCTTTTTTTTTCCCACCCCAGAAGGCGATCAAGTTTTCCCTCCTCCAGCCCGACCCTCTGCTCACTGCTCCCTCAAGTTTGCCTCCTCCTCTAATCGGCGGCTGGCGGGGAGCGCTGGTGCCTGGGCTCCTGTGCTTCCAAATCCTCCCCTCTGCCCCTCCTCCCCGGCTCGTCCTACGGTCGTCAACTTCCCCGCCCCCTCTGCCGCTCGCCCGGTGTGCTCAGCGCGGGAAAACAGGTCGGGGCGAGGGCGCGACCGGACCGCGCCCTCCTCACCGTTGGAATCCCACGACCTTATGAAGGCCCTTAAAGCAAAAATTCAGAATGAAAGTTATCATTAATGGCCTTGGTGAGAGTAATATGAATAACAGACTTTATGAAATATCATAAAGATAACTTTCTGGATAACAAAAAACTAGTCAGGGAAATGTCAATTGTGATTGTGAATTCTATCCAAGGGTTTTGACATTAAACTACAGAATTACAGCTTTGCCCACATCTTCACGCCTCAGTAAATCTTGTCTTGGATATATAAGACATACTAGGGAAGATGGATTTTATAATACATCAAATAAACCGTGTGATTTTATTGCTTCTGGTTTAAAAATGATGGGCAGCTTAGGTTAGAAACTGTCCATAGGGAAGGTTGAGGAGAGAGGACAAAGGAGAGTGGTGAGCTGGAGAACACAGGAGTGAGAAGAGCCAGTAGGAAGGAAAGGAAGAGAAAGACTAAGGTGGAGTTTGAGAGCACAATGACTCAGGGACCAAGCTCCAGAGTGAAAAGAGGGTGAATCTTGAAAGGCCTGGACTTTGAAGTTAAACTTGAATGGCCATCTAGGAACGGAATATCATCTCTGTGATAACAGAATAAACAATAAATAATAATAAACAAGTAAAATGAAACTCCACATTACTTCTAGGATGGGTGTGCTGAATGGGATCTTTTTGGAACACACCAAATAAAGTCTTACTTCTGACAGGTGAGAAGATAATTACGGATTATTGTTACTATAATATTCTCTTTAAAAGACAAATGCAAATGCTAAAGTAAAATACAGAGAATGCTACTGTGGCCTGAGAGCTGCGAAGCTCTACTTTCATATGAGGCATTTAACATACTTGGAAATATCATTCTCTCGCCTCTCTGTCGAAATGACACTTGTTCTGTGTATGTGACAACCCTTGAGGAGGTGACCATACTCACACCTGTAAGGTTCCAGTGTAGCTGTCAAACGCAGCAATCCGTCTCTTACTTGACAGAATATATGTCAGGGAGGTGGTTTTCTAAAATAAGAAGCTCTTCTCTTTTCCTGCTTTAACAGCTCGCAGCGGCCGTCATCATGAACGACACAGTAACGATCCGGACCAGGAAGTTTATGACCAATCGTCTACTTCAAAGAAAACAGATGGTGATTGATGTCCTTCACCCTGGAAAGGCAACAGTTCCAAAGACAGAAATTCGGGAGAAGTTAGCCAAAATGTACAAAACCACACCAGATGTCATCTTTGTATTCGGATTCAGAACTCATTTTGGTGGTGGGAAAACAACTGGCTTTGGCATGATCTATGATTCCCTTGATTATGCCAAGAAGAATGAGCCCAAACACAGGCTTGCAAGACATGGCCTTTATGAGAAGAAAAAGACCTCCCGAAAACTGCGACAGGAACGCAAGAATAGACTGAAGAAGGTCAGGGGGACTGTGAAGGCCTATGTTGGTGCTGGCAAAAAGCCAAAGGAGTAGATCCGCGGTGACTTGCTCTGCTGTGACAATTCCCAGAGGACAAATAAAACTAAAAGCTTATGTGTCTGGAGTCTGCCGTTTATTGGGTATTAGAAGTATTAGGTGGCTGGGCTAGAGAGATGGCTCAGTTTAAGAGCATTGACTGCTCTTCCAGAGGTCCTGAGTTCAATTCCCAGCAACCACATGGTGGCTCACAGCCATCAATGATGAGATCTGTTGCCCTCTACTGGTGTGCAGGCAGAACACTGCATACACAATAAATAAATTTTTTTGAAAGAAAAAAAATAAATAAAATAAAATAAGAAGCTCTTAGATTCTGTCACTTTACAGTGTGTGGTTGTGGTTTTATTATGAAGTAAGAAAATGCGGGCCCTTTCACCACTCATTTTCAGGAATGTACTTTTTATTGGAATATAATTACAAATATGCTTCTGAGCATATTTCTAGAAACAGTTTTGGGGAGGGAATATACAGCCTACTTTACTGCATATTAATTTTATAAAGGTGTTCAAAAGTAAGATAAATCTAACTCATTCTTCTGTCAAGTCCTTTAAATACTGGGGAAAATATACTCTCTTTGCAATGAAGCCTCAAAATGAAAGATGGAACCAATAACAAACCTTGGACCTGATTATTATGACATCTGGTTAAAGACAGATTGGATGTTGCACAATGTAGATGAAGTAACTGCATGCCTTCCAATTTCATCCTCTCCTGAGATGAGCACACTTCCACTGAGAAATCTACTTGAAAGGGGCAATGCCCTAGAGAGATGCTAGGTCCAAGTACAGTGGTTCAAAGCCATTCAACACCTCGTTGGAATGTGTCTTCCATTACTCGAAAGTTTTTCAAGTCTCCTTATGATCAGTGGCAAAGTAACACGTTCCACACATAGTAGAACTTCTAAGCCTAATCGTCAACTACACAGTTTGGCAACTTAGAACTATCATTCCTGACACCAGCAACTATGCTCTTACATAACAGTAAGTACTATAACCAGGAAATTCTTGTTGAAAATAATACATTAAAGCATTTAACATGAACTAAATGATTTAATATAATCGCGCTGACACTGCATGAATAAACACTTTTATAAATAAAGGAAGGCATTCCTGTTTTTTTAAAAATCTCCTATGTCCAGCTATTCTTTCTTCCTTCTTTCTTTCCTTTCTCCCTCCCTTCTTCCCTCCCCACTCTCTCTTTTCTATAGTGACACTCCTGTCCTTCACTGCAGCCCTTGTTCCTCTCTGAAATTGGAGCTCAAGTCCTAAGTGTTCTTCAAGCTCCTCAAACTAAAGATAACTCAAAAGTAAAATACTTTTTTTTTTTTTACCAAACCTACTTGTCTCATTCTTGTCTTTGCTTGTGTCTATTATTTTTGTATTTACCAACATCTGAATCCTTAAGCTCCTAAATTGATGTCAAATATGGTCTTGCTTCCTTTTCTTCTTCATACTCAATTAAGAACCAAGGGCTATTGATTTCACAAACATTAGTCATCTGCTTAATTCTCACCATGCAATGTCATAGTTTGGGCCTTTTGTTCCTAATGTGGTTATCAGATTTCACTTTTTCATACCTCCACAGCGCACACTTTTTTTTTTTTTAAAAAATGACTCAACCCTCTTATCTTACCACAGAGAAAATGCTGTCTACTATGGTAACAAGGGTTTGTGTGGGTCCTGTAAATACTATTGACCATGCTGGGTCATGAATGGAGATCTTTAGCTCTCATTCCACTCTTCCTAATTCCCATTGGGGATTCTCTCTTTTCAGGTCTCAGTCTCTATCACAAACTTATGAAACTTGTTTGTTAACAAATCATTAAAGATCAGATGCAACACTATATAAAACAGTGCCTTGACGAGTTAGGCAATATTCTGCGTAAAATGCAGACAGTTGCAATTATCCGTGTGTATGATTGAATCTGCTCTTTGGTTCCACTCAACTGTTTCTGTCACTCTCCAGAGAACTGTAGTGGTGATAAATGGTACCTACATCACTTACAGACCTTGTGATCAAGGCAGAGATGACCTTAGAAGGTAAGAGGCACTGTCAGTGGATGTTTTATGAATGAGCACTGTCCATGTACAAAATGATTTCAGATACTTTATTTAAGTGTTGCCTTGTTGAAAATTTTCAGGTGGAAAAATGAGAATTTTAGCATTCAGTGACACCCAGACATTTAGCATTCTTGACAAACTGTAACCCTTGATAATGAAACACTCCATTGCTTTTAGCACTTCTTAATGAATATTATCATTAGTATGCTAGTAATGCTTCTGAATTAAAAGATGTGATTGGGTACACTACACAAACAATTCTCCAGTATCTTCCACAAATTTCTATTTATACTCCATGTATATTATTAAGATTATTGCAAAGTATTTAAAATCTGCTAGGTGACTCAACAAAAGCTAATTTCCAAGATGACTTGTTCATTGCAGTCTTTAAAAAGCTGCAACAATCTGTCTGCATTTTCTCACAAGGTCAAAAGCAGGACAAAATCCACCAAGTTATGAGTCAAGATATTTCAAATTATTGTTTTGGAAATAAGACCAGTGTACAACAATTACAAGAAGGGACCTTCTTCGCTAAGTCAACCACAATTCCAACACATTATTATGATTGGCTCTTGATATATTCTCAGAACTTTTGGAAATTTTCCTAATTGCAACCAAAGTTAATTCTTACATTTCATGAAACACAATAACCACTCGGGTGCTATTTTAGGAATTCACTGAAAGTTGAGAATGGTATTTTTGCTGAGTAGGAATAGGTGTATGAATCAGGGAAGTGCTCAAGTTGAGTGCTTTAAAAGAAGATAAAGAGAAAAAAAAGTAGTAAATTAGAATATCTGTAATAATTGTATTTTTTAAAGTTCATTTTTGTAATTTCAGAGTAATATATCAATATTTCTTTATGTAAGGTTCTGAAATGCTTTATCATGAAGGATTAACAATTAGACATTTAACTAGAAAGCCATTTAGTAGCAACCTAGAGATCCCTACCCAGATTCAAATAATCTAAAAGGATCAAATGTCTAATAAAGTCGTTTTCTAGTAAAATCAAATTTTGCTGCTTGTTGTAGTTTCAGTTCATTGCTTTCTGGAGACCTAATTTGTAGAACATTAAAAACCATAGAACTCTTTAATGGAGAAATGGCTCAGTAAAGCCCATCTACTTACAAGCTTAGCTGCTGCTCACAGTGCTGTTCAAAGGACTATTGAAATGTTCGTGGTACACCCTTTTCACTTGCTCTTATATCCTCAATGCTTAGAGTGACACGGGCTAAAATGACAGTATTTCTAATTACCATTTTTTCAGGTACTTAGGAAAATCTCTCTACTGAAGCAGTAAACACAGATTTAAATTAGAGTAGCAACAAGGTATTATGGGAAACAACCTTTCTAGTTGGAAGATGGCTCCCTTAGAACTTATGAAGGTAAATGCATTTTGCTTCTATTTTTGTGTTGCCACCACTTCCTAGGAAATTGAATTTAACTTTGATTTTCATTCATACCATATAATGTGCCTTAGATGAACTTTCTCCAAGAGATTTTGCTTATATCTCTGTCCAGCTATTTTTCTCAAAACTGAGGCATATAGGTGACTAATGTAGTCCAGTGAGGAAAAAATGTGTTGTTCCCAACCTCCAAATGAAACATCCAAATTAGCATCTTAAAATATCAGTGTGTTCTTCTTTCATCTGTTAACTTTTCTTTCAGGACCAGCAGTAAAATCACCAAGAGTACATCAGAACCTTACACCATAAGTCAGCATTTGCTACACTGTCATAAGCGATGATCAATATATTCCACTAAGTATATTATCAATGTAATTATTTTTGTTGTATTCTTGCTTCATTTTCATGTTTTTTTCTAAAGAGTGTGTAGTAATTGGTTTTTAATTGTTAGACATATAATGAATTTCTAAAACATGCCTGGTGTATAATGTGAAACACTAAGAAGAAATAATAGATGTTCATATTTGAAGAACATCTTGGTCCCTGATGGCCTGCTTCAGACAGTAACCCTCTGGGGCAGTATCATCCTATAGAACCCTTTGGATCATCAAATAGTGTTGAGTAAGTTTGGTGTGCAATTATTTGACATTTGTCCACGTTGTAGCAATATTTATCAAGATTATGTTATTTGAGCAGAGTAGCTTATTCTCTAAACATATTGGGAAAATGACAATCTGGAGATCATAAAGTTAATTATTCTAATAGTTTGATATCCTCTCTACACCAGGGTCACAGCATAGTATAAATTATAAAGGGCAGGGAAATTCATGGGAGAAGACAAGCTTCATTCACTGACTACTTGGGTTTTAATTCTTAAACTCATTCTCTGCAGAAGCAAGATCAACGCCATCCAAATGACATCTTGTGAAATATGATGCATTAGGAAGGAATTGCGATTGTAATGATAAGATGATGCTTAAATTTTATTAATATGCAAACGAAAATTAGAAGGTTGGTTTTTACCAAGCTTCAAAGGAAAAAGCTCACAAGGCTGGAAAGGAGATTAAAGATGGAGTTTAGATTTTGTAAATTGGCATCCAGGATCCAAATCTAGGACTTGCTGCTAGAAAATCTTGCTAAATGGTAACTTCTTTTGAGTAAAGACTTTACATTTTATCCTGAATAAATCTAGTTTGTCATCGCTGAGCACCATATATCAATCAAAATCAGTACTTTTTGTGTTTATTTGCCATAATTACACAGATATTTAAAAATACAAGGCTTCTGTTTTAAAGCACTGTGGGTTTTCTTTCTTTCTTTTCTGAGAAGATAGTAGTGTGTAATAATTAGGATCTCTGGTATTTTGCCAAGTAGAGCTCAATAGAATACTGATGATTGTATAGAAACAGTGGAATATTTGCATAACTTTTTTGGCTATTTCTGACGACAAACAATGGTTATTAAAAATGAACGTGATTGTAACATCCGATTCTGTGTTACCCCCTCGTGTGCCACTGTACCATATGCAAGCCCGGCAAGAGCCTGGGGATCCAAAGAACACACAAGAGACCTGGGTCATCCGAAAGGAGATCAGCCGAATGCCGTTTATTCAACTTTGGGGAAATCCTATATACCTAGCTGCTGCACAAGGAGCTTCCCCCCAAGGCAGGTGGGAAATTGCCACAGGCAAGATGGAGTAAGCAATGCCCTACAACTAATCACCAGGCTGGGCAGAGGGAGCACAAAAACAAACAAAATGTTTTAGCTGACTGACCAGAAACTGTCCTCAAGTCACCACAGGAGCAGGGGACAGAGGGCCCTACACATGATTAACTCTGCAATGACACTCCTTGATAGTAAGGGCCTTTTGTACTGAAACTTTCAAGAGACCAGTTTAAAAAACTTTAGGTAATATTTTTAACCTTAATTTTCTACTTCTATCATTAGTGATGCTTCTAAACGTTTAAGAAAAGCAAGTTATTTATACAAGGCAAAAGCAATACTCTTAACTGCTCACGTAAGTTGCCCTAGTGTGGAAAAAATAGGGATGTCTGATCAGTTTTAAAATAATTTGACCACAGCTTTATTATTCATTATTTAAAAAATTCCCAGTTACTCTTAAGTACATTTTTATTCAGATATTTCAAAAAAACATGATCCAGGTGAATTTATGAATGTATAGCATCAATTTTGAGTTTTGGGACATTGAACAAGGGCATTTAACCTTCTGATCCTTGTTCAAAAAAAAAAAAAAAAGTCATGCTGAACCAGCCAAATCTTTCTTCTGTCTGCTCAGAGCATTCAAGGGGTCACACCTCTAAGGGGATTGCAGGAGCAACCAAGCTGCAAAGGCAGACTCAAGTGCTGCCCCAGGAGCAGCGATGCCTGCAGGACCTCTGTTCCAGACCCACTCCCACAGAATCACTGGAATTTCAGCTCCATTCCACCTATTTCCTCTTTTATTCCCGTTGACTTGGCCTTGGGGTGATCCAGGCAGAAAGAAAAATGCCTTCTCCTTTAGACTTCATAAATCAACCCTCATGTTCCAGCCCAGATGTGCCCTCCCAGAGTCCCTTTCCCCTTCCACCCTACCCCCCTGTTCTCACCTGGGGGGGGGGATGAGAAGGAAGGCACAGTAAACTTTCCTTTGCTTTCTTTTGTTTCCTTCAGAAACAGAAGTGGCCCAGCCAGACCCCCAGGTACCAGTAACACTAAAACAAGGTGGGGATTCTGCTCTCTGCCAGACTGGTGCAAGTGTGGAACTTTCAAGGGTGGGAGGGTGTTGCTACCAGGTTACAGTGACCTGTGAGCTATGTAGAGCAAGAAGCTGTGTTTCTCTTGACTCTGGTTTCCCCACTGACCCTGAAACTCAGTGCCCAGTGGACCTAGCTTGCCTGGGTGGGTATGAGGACCTCTGAGCCCCAGGCTGTTGCTTCCATGGGCAGCAGCAGGGCCTGAGTGGTGGGAGGGTTGCACAGAATACAAACCACTCAGAGGCCAAGAATAATGAATCGGATGCCCTGACATGTTTAGTTTAGGCTCTCCTGTGCAAAGACGAGATACAAGAGACAGTGGGGCCAACTGGGACTCCAAGTCTCTGGTGCTCCCACCCAGTCACGATTTTTAAAGGCAATTTTCAGGTGAATCAAACTTTGTCTGGCCTGGGCTTTGCAGTACAAAGAGAGCTTTCAGGGGACCCTCACGTTCAGGGCTAGGGCAGAAACAAACAGTGGTCAGGCTATTACTAAATTTCCATACAACACTTGTGTCCAGAGAGTTGCAGGCTTTCCTGCCCCAAAGATTTTGCCTGCCAGCTGGACACTCAGGGAAATATCTCATTGGGAGACCAGACAAGGTCTTGGTCTGACCTGTCAGAATAGCTTTATTGAGTGAAGTCAGTTCTCCTTACTAGCTAGCCCTGGGCTCCTGAGCCCTCCGCCAACCCAGGGTCTTCCACAGCACAGCACATGCCACCCTGGAACAAATAGAGGCGCCACCCTTGCATCTGTGCCCAAACCTCTGAAAGGTACCCCTTTCCCTCAGACCAACTTTGGTGGAGGCTGACCGGGCGGCTCCAACTAATTCCAGAGAGAGCTCCCCACACAGCCATGACAGGACACTCTTCTAGGTAGTTGGGTAATAGAGTCAGGGGGAATCCCATTCTCTGTGTGTGCCTGTCTCAGGGGGACCTCTTGAAAGAGTCTGAGATGGCCAAAGCCTCATATGGGACAGGCAAGGCAGGAAGGTAACTGGAGTTCCAAACCCCGACTGGTGAATGCAGTGGAAGGGAGCAAAAGCTTAACACAAACCAAAACAACAGCAACAACAAAAATCAAAACAAAATAAAAACCCCAAACCCCAAAGCAAACCCTGCACTTACTTCTTCACTGGCGCTATCCCCGGGAGGCGTTTTGGCTGCCGATGTATTCCATGAAGTTCAAAATGATAAAAAAAAATCAAGAAATCAGTCGCAAGTGCATAGTAACCCAGTGATGTTTTCCTTCTTTCCTTTTTCTTTTGACTGTTAGTTATATTAAATGGGTTTTTTTTAAATATGTACCTAGGTTTTAGACATGTCTATATGGTACACTGAAGAATCAGAGCAGCCGGACTTCTCCACTGAGATCCAACAGGCGTGATGACAAGCGAAATGGAGCGGGTGGACAGGGAAACCAACAACTACGTTTTCAAAATGTCAGAACACCGCCGGCTGCTCTGAGGAGGCTGTCGTCGACTTGAGCAAAAGTTGCAGGAGACTCCCAGCTGGTTGGCCACAGGTTAGCATCCGCTGTACAGGGCAGTGGGCGGGATCCCCAAGAGCAGTGACCCCTGGAGCTCAGAGGCAGTGGCGGCTGCAGCAGTGGCTCAGAACCTGGGAGCAGGGGAGCGGACACCACGGGTTTCGCGACAGCTATGGCCAAGGGGCCCTGGAGAGACCCAAGCTGCTTCTGGCGTTCCCGAGGAGGAGTCGCCCCAGTGTTGGGCAGGGCTGGGAGCACCTCATTCGGGAGATGGGGGAGGAAAGGAGAGAGAGGGATAGCTGCGGAGGGCGAGGGAGCTCGGAGAACCTGCAACGACCTCGGGCGACCTCAGTAACTTTCAATTTCAAGAGGAAAAGCGGGAGCTGGAATAGTACAGCTTTGCGATTTGGCAGAGGGACGGGAATACGCGCCTAAGGGGTCCTGGGTCTGTGCTGGAGCATCTCTGGACACAGCAAGGGGAGGCCCTCGGAGAGATAATTCGGGTGGGTGCACTGAGGTTTCTGATCCAGCTGTCCCAAGTACTCCAGGCCCCAATGGTTCTGTTGTCTTCGGCCTCTGGTAGGGCGCTCCAAGTCGTAGTGACCCAGTCTCTTGGCTTTCTAGACACCCCTCCTCACTCCAGCAACCGGTCCTGGGCAACTTGCCTTGCCTCTCTTTCATTGGTCTTTTGTTTCCTGGGTTTTCTGGTCACAGATTCCTCTCAAGCTCTCCTTAGTCTGTGGCAGTTTCTCTGTTCTTGTCTCCCTGCCCTCCTTCCCCACTCCCCAATGAGAGCAGCTGTGATTAGGTGCTGGGCAGGTGATCCCAAGAGGTGGTTAGGTGGGCTTTATCCTTCATCTTGAAGGTGATTTTCCTGATGCCAAGGGGAGGACCCAGAAGTGTGTGCTTTGGGGACTTTCTGGATGGAAAAACTATCCTGCTGAGGTTGCCTTCCAAATCCAGCCTTTGGTGTGGTTCTGAAAGATTCCTCCTCCTCCCAGGCAGTTCCTCCTGTATTCAGCTCACCTGTTAGGCGCTCTCTCTTGTCTCTTCATGTTCTTGAGAGGATCCTTTACACATTTTGGCTTCTCATCTAGTAGTCTAGGAATACTATGTGGAAAGACTGTCCCCATTTGGAGGGAGTTCAAAAAGGTCCATTTCTTGCTTCTGTTTCCAGCACAAGTCAGGTCGGGGTGAAGGATTCATTGCAGTAGCAGGGAAAACCAGGTTTCCAGGCCAACACAGCACTGGGGAGGGGACAGGGCCCTGAGGTGCTATCCACTGTTGAAATCCTAGTCTTCCCTAGAAGCACAAACCCATAAACTCTTCTGTCCTTATGTATTTCGTTGAAGGTTACAAACCTCAAGTCATTTTTAATGTAAACCTGCCCTAAGAGTACTTAATAGTATTCCGAAGGGTTCTGCAGTGCCAAAGCTTTATGCAAGGCTGGATGGCAAGCAGACCACTTTGAAAACCAAGTAAGATAGATGTGCAGGGTTGTCTTCTATTTATCTGCCCACAAATTAGAGGAGAAGCAAAGGTCATAGTCCCTACCTGTCCCATTTTGTAATCTTTCAAAACACCCCAGGTTACTGATCTCCTGAATCTTTATACCTGTACATTTCTTATATGTCCCCAAATTGGGATTGAAGAGACGAAATGGCCTGGACACAAAAGTCAGGGAACTTCAAACAGGCATTCTTTGCAAGGCTTTAAAATACAGCATATGGGAAACTGACTTTTTTTCTGCTAAATCTTTATTAAATGTCTATTATTTTGCCTACTTGTATTTGAAATTTGAAAGCAGGCAGAATATCCTGCATGTTTGATATATGAGAAAACAGTAATCTTGTCAAGAGTATAATTTTTTAAAAGTTATTTTTAAGAATTCCTATACCACACAGTTCCTTTTTCTGAGGTAAACCTTTTTTTTCCCTGAACATCCCACAAGTAGCAGGAGCTGCATGAGACCATGAGATACACACACACACACACACACACACACACACACACACACACACACATTGTGGTGGGAGCAGGCACTCTGCATCAGTTGTATAATGTCTACTGGTAATTGATAGTTTTCTCTGAACTAGAAAAGACACAGGTGCCCATGCGATTCCAATAATGATTATCTTGTAAAGAAACCACCCTTGTAAATAAGCCACCATATTCCTTTGTCTGTCCCCATCAGTTTTTTGTTCTTTCTTGCTTAATACCCTAGATTCAGAATATCTGAATCATAAAATGTGGAGAATTTAAAAGCTATGGGAGGCTCCCTTTGCACAGGACTCCAGAGACTGCCTTTCTAATCCAGGATACTTGAGCAGGACGGAATGAGATTGCAAAGGGCATATGAAAAAGCAATTTGGTGAAAAGTTCAGGGAAGTAGGCAGGCAGAAAGACACTCACTTCTCACTGTCTGCTCTGCAGACATATGTTCCTGAGGATGAGAACAGGAATGGCAGTGGAAGTAAATAAACAAACCCAGTGAACTAAGGTTGTTGAGTCATCCCAGAAAAGAAGTGTTAGAGTCAGTGGGCAGGAAAAGCTTGTGAAGGAACAAACACCATTCAGAGGAAACACAAGGAAAACATTAAATAAGTGGGGAGAGCATTCTTTCTTTCTTGACACTCGACTTTAGAATAACTTTTTTTTTCCTTTTGGTCCATGATATCTTAGTATTAAAAGTGTGTTTACTTGCCTGACTGAGTCTGACATTCCCCCAGCTGTTCCAGAATCTTCAGAAGGCATGCTGTGGACTATTTTGTGCAATAAAGTACCCATTTTTCCAATTCAGTAAAGAAAACAATGCTCATAGAAATTGGCATTAGCTCTCGGAGCTCCAGACGAAAGCAAGTTAAAAGCCATGGGTGCAACACAGAGTAGAGAGTGGGCTGTCTACCAACGCTTTGATAAAGATCTGCCTGATGGTGTGTCTCAGGAGACTGGAAAGGACCGCTAAGACTGTGAAGACTGCAAGTAGTGCACACTCCTGAACACTAGGATGCAAAACTAAGAGCATTATAGCACTTTTGTATCTTAACCATGTCTTCCCAAACTTAACAAAATTGCTACTGTAATTTATATTTGTTAGTAATGATTACATAAAATTATTTTTATCTGTCATGACCATTTCCAAATGGTTGCTAGAGGAAACCTTCAACGTGGACAGTTATGCTCAACTGAATGCTAATATCTATACTACATTCTAATTTAAGGATGGCCACAGCTACCAAAAAAGACTTTACCTAATCATCTTGAAATTGATGTACTTTTATTTCCTGAAAGTTATCTTGTCCTATAATTACTCTTTCTCTTGAGTCATACTGTTCATCCTGTGAACGGGAGGGCAAACGTTACCTATACTATGGTCTCATTGTTTTGGCTTGAGTTTCAAAACTCCTTTTTGTAGATTTCTAGTAATAATAGTCTCATCATGGACTTCTTTAGTGATTTCTATAGTCACATTTCATAGATACATATACATTCATATATACATATGTACACACACACAACACACATATATATAGGTAGATAAATAGGTACAAACTAAGTTGTCTAAATATGTAATTTTACTGAAAAGCACAGGGCAGTGAGGATTCAGGACTTCAAAGATATCACTGTTAGATGAGAGAAGAAGGAGAGAATGATTTCAGGTCTGGAAGGAGAGAGCAGAATGTAGAACAAAGAAGACAGATCCAAGTCTCTTGACATTTGATCCTTTGTGTTTAATTTCCTTCAGGAGTGAGAAATTGCAGTGTTCATGAGGAACTTGGAATCAGAGATTAGAAGACACTCTGAAACTTACTCCTGTGCTCTTGGGAATTGATAGATTTTTCAGGCAAAGGGTTTCTGCAGACCAGACACATCTTATTTACATGAAAATGTGAGAAGAGGCCTCGGGGCTCTCCCTGTTACACTGTCCTGAGAGCATCCCTGGACTCTACAGAGCCTGGGAGCACAGTGCTGCCTCTGGTAAGCTGGCAGTTGCTGTTTTCTGGATCCTTAGAGTTCACATTTCCTGACACTTCCTTAGGCCTGGGGCATAAACTGGGAAGAAATGACAACAAAACTGACATTAATTCCTTAAATAAACACATGTGGGAGCCAGGATTTTATCTACTACATTCTATCATTAGGGTTGCTGTGGTCATGGCAACACATAGGAAGCCGTCATCAGATGGAGAACCAGATTGGGCAAAATGTGGGTAAGAAGCATAGTTATGTGGTCATTGAACTGCTGATATTTCCCTTGTTAGATCCGGGGTCCCTCATTCAGAATGTCCATCACATATAAGCGCATCACATATAAGATATGTGCAGAATGCCAGTAAATAAAACTTTAAAAATGCGAAAATGGTAATTTAAAGAATAAATTCCCATTGACAAATGAGGAAGAATGAATTAAAGGTAGAGCCATTGAGTTCTTTGAAATAAAATAGAGCCATTGTTGCTAAATTATCTGGTATTAGAAAGTTCAATGATCCAATTTCTTTTATGTCTAGCTTGCTTTTGCCTTTGCTATTGCTTTTATTTGTTCCTATTCCTACTATGTTTTGAGATTACATCTCCTATAACCAGGACTAGCCACGAACTCCTCTATAGCCAAGACTAGCAATGAACTCCCCTATATCCCATGAATTCCCCTATATCCAAGGCTAGTCATGAACTGATTCTCCTGCTTCATTCTTGCCACCACTAAGCTCTGAGAGTATCGATTTGTGCTACCACGGCTAGCCTGTCTATCATTAAATAATTATTTTATGTTGTCTTGCAGTTTTCTTCACTATAATGAAATACTGGAAAGAGGCTAACTCTTTATAAAGACCAGAGGTTCATACAGCTCACAGCATCAGCTTGACACAGGGCTGGAACATGCAAAAGGCAGAGTCTTGCCCTGAGAGTGATTCAAGGACTAGGTTTGGTCTTCTAACAACTTCCTGTTACTATTTAGGGAACACTGAGGCCCCAGGATGACTACTATAATCATCCCAAGAACAGGTCCCAGTGATCTAAAGATCTCCCAATCGCTCTCACCTCTTAACATCTGGGTGATCCCCAGGAACAAAGCAAGTGGCAAGATGAGTTCAGATGCAAGTGCTTCAGAGAACATACAGAGTCCTGGAGAGAAATGAATATAATCTGTCCCACTGGACAGGTATTTCAGTGGTGTACACCCCCTTTCTTCGGATCAGTGGTTTTCAATCTGTAGGTCACAGTTCTTTTGAAGGCTATTGGAAAACACAGATTTTTACATTGCGATTCATAACAGTAGCAAAATTACAGTTATGAAGTAGCAATGAAAATAATTTCTGTTTGGGGTCATCACCACATGAGGAACTGTATTGAGGGTTGCAGCATTCGGAAGGTTGAGAACCTCTGCTCTGAATGCTATGGTATTGATAACCTCTCAGGATCCCATATAACCAAGTTGACAGGGGCTTTCTCATCTTTTATATGGGTGAACTGCGCAGAACTCCTGTTAACTTGTAGGAACTGGAGGACAATGAAAACATGTTTGGAGTCTGAACCAAAAGGCCAGAGTGCCTGGTGATTTTATGGGTTTGTAGTGAGAGACGTTTGGTTCTCCTGTAGAATGTTTCCAAAAGAAAATGAAGATAATTTCCCTTGAATAGCAAATCGTGCCAGCATAAGGCTTCTTTGGAGAGCTGAAATTTCTCAAAAAGCCAGATGTAATGAGTCAGAACTTGGGGGTCTATGAGTTCGAGGTCAGCCTTGTCTACACAGCAAGCTCCAGGAGAGTTAGGGTTGCGGAGTGAGACTGTCTAGAACTGAAAGTATTGCAGAAGACCATCTAGCCATCATCATCTGTCATCTTCTTTTTAATATGTGCCCTGACCCCTGAAAGATTACGGGATTCTCTTGACAGGCTCCTGGCAGCTAGAATGCTGCTTATCACACCGGGCTTGTGAACACTGTTCCATCAGCCATCGGGTGTGCCATCACTCTCCTGCTTTAGCAGTTTCCATCCTTGTCCTGAACCTCTGGTGTCTGAGAGCTCCCTCCTCAAGCAGTTCATCTGTTCCCATCGCTCTGCCCTCTCTGTGCTACAGGGCTATTCGGACATTGCCCCTGGTTCCCATTGTCCTTCTAAAGTAAGATCTCTTCACACACTTTAAAACATTTAAGACTTTGTCAGTTTTTGTGGGGCCAACACTTTAATTCTAGATTTCTTTAGTAATATTTCTCTTTCTTTCTTTCTTTCTTTCTTTCATTTTTTAAAACTGCTTTTCATACCTTCTTGATCTGTAAATTCTGATCAGGTGACTTCTGGATAGAACTGAGAGAAGATTGTTTTGGCATGCAGCTTAGTGACTAAAGGCTGTATTTATCTTTATAACTAAGAAAATCCACATGAATTTGTTTCACAAATAGGCTCTGTTTCATTCTTCAGCTGAACTTAATTAAAAAAAGCCTACTCAGAAAAATTAGGCATTGTGTTTATATATTATTTATTTTTGCATTGCTAAATTTATTCATTTATTTTTAAATTACTGTGATGAATAAAACCCACTTGGATTCTGCTTCTACATGGTCCACCAGTGAGCAAGCTGGGAGCTTACTAAGGAGAGAGTAACCACACAAATATTAATAGTGAGAATGACACCAAAGAAAGAAAGAACACAGGTTTTTAGATGTTTATAACTTATTGATGGAGAAGGCTTTAGAAGTGTGTTAATGAATATATTATTCTGTATCAATGTTTTAAGACTAGATCTGCTAGAATTTGAAAACAAAAGTAACCACTCTGCTCAGATGAGGACTAGCCAGCCGGGGTCCTTAATGCCCCAGTTTGAGCGTAGATACCCACGTATCCACCTGGTGCCTTGGGAGTTGGGCGTATTATGTATTAATATAGTAATTACACAATTATACCAAGTGGTATAATATATTACAGTTGCTTCTCTATCAGAAACTTCTGAATCTTCAGGAGATAAAATGATTTTTCCATCTTTCCTTACAACAATATATTCATACTCCTGAGTCTTTCCGATACATTTTAAACTAATTCTGAACTGTAGTCTCTGTCTTTACTTTAATTTTACCTTTTCCACATTTGAAATGACTTCATCAACACAACTTTCAGATTTAGAAAAATGTTCTCTGAGTTTCTACCAATGTGTCCCTGTAGATATATTATTCTTACCCTAACCCAGAAGGCTCCTGTCACTTTGATCCTCTGCTTGTTGACTCATAGGAAGGTGTGAGTGCTCATGACATGTCAGGTGAGTTTTAGCCATAATACCATGATGTGGGATTCCCCTCTGTATGCTGTGAATATGTTTTATTATCATTGGTAAATAAAGAAGCTACTTTGTGCCTGTGACAGGGCAGAACAGAGTTAGGTGGGAAAACCAAACTGAATGCTGGGAGAATAATACGGAGTCAGAGAGACACCATGTAGCTGCTGAAGCAGACAGATGCCAGAACCTTACTGGAAAACCAAGAGTCTAATGGCAAGATGTAAAATAATAGGAACGGGTTAATTTAAGATGTAAGAGCTAGCTAGGAATATGCTAGAGTCATTGGTGAAGCAGTGTTGCAGTTAATATAGTTTCTGTTTGATTATTTCAGGTCTGGGCGTCAGGAATCAGATGAACGACCTTCACCTACAATACCAGGCTCCAAAGAATGTCCAGTCTGAATGCTTTCCACCATCAAGAAATTTCACACTCATTTATTTATTGGACGTCCGGTTAGACAATTGGTTCAAGATACCTGCTAAGTTGTTCTACCCAGTTGCTATAGGATTAAGACTTTCACTGTGTTTTTAAAACCTGGTCTTTTTGTTTTCTCATGTTAAAATATTTTCTAGATTTTCAGGCCTGGAGAGATGGCTCAGCAATTAAGTACACTGGCTGTTCTTCCAGAGGTACTGAGTTCAGTTCCCAGTCACTACGCTGTGGCTCACAACCACCTATGATGGGATCTGACACCCTGTTCTGTCATGCAGGCATACATACAAATAGAACACTCTTATACAAAAATAAATAAATCTTTATTTAAATGATATATCCTAGTTTTCCTGTCAATTTTTTGTTTAACACGTAGCTATATAGAAGCATGTTCTTTGAGACTGAAATGTCTAAAGATTTCCCACATGTCTTCCTGCTGTTGATTTCTTATTTTGTTGCCATTGTGTCCAGATATCATGCTTTGTTTTATTTTATTACTTTATGCTGTGTATATTTTTAAAACTCTATTTGGTGGCCAAAAACTGATCTTTCATAGTGACACACCCCTTTAATCCCAACACTTGGAAATAGAGGCAGGTGAAGCTCTATGAGTTCAAGGCCAGCCTAGTCTACAATAGTGAGTTCCTGGTTAGCTAGCATTATGTAGTGAGCCTCTGACTCAACTCAACACAAAACAACATCAGCAACAACAATCCCCAGAAGAAGGAAGAGCATATATGGTGGATATCCCACATGTATGAAAACAGAGCATGTATTTTGCTCTTCCAAGATGGAGTATTCTAGATATGTTAGCAAAAATTCCCACATCAAGAACTTCTTTAATTATTCCCCCCGTCCTTCTGCTCCCAACCTGCCCAAACCATTCCCTCATGTTTCCATACCTCCATCCCCCCACTTCCTGTTTATCCAGGAGATCTCTTCTACTTTCCCTTCCCAGGGAAATCCATGTTTCTCTCTTTGGGTCCCCCTTGTTGCCTAGCTTCTCAGGGATCATGGATTGTGGCCTGGTTATATTAATTTATCGTTAATATTCTACTTATAAGTGAGTACATACCATGTTTGTCTTTCTGGGTATGGGTTATGTCAGTCAGGATGATTTGTTTTCTAGTTCCATCCATTTGCCTGCAAATTTCATGATGGCATTGTTTTTTACTGCTGAGTAATATTCCGTTGTGTAAGTGTACAGCATTTTCTCTATCTATTCTTCAGTTGAGGGGCATCTAGACTGTTTCCAGGTTCTGGCTGTTATGAATAACACTGCTTTGAACAGAGTTGAGCAAGTGTTCTGCAGTATGATTGAACCTTTGGGTATATGCCCAAGATTGGTAGAACTGGGTCATGAGGTAGACTGGTTGTCAATTTTCTGAGAAATCACCATACTGATTTTCAAAGAGACTGTACAAGTTTGCAGTCACACCAACCGTGGAGGAGTGTTCCCCTTACTCCACATTCTTTCTAGAACAGACTGTCATTAGCTTTTTTGGTCTTAGCCATTGTGACAGGCATAAGATGAAGAGTCATTTTTATTTTGTTTAATTATTTTTATTCTTATTTCCTGATGACTAAGGGTGTTGAACAATTCTTTTAAGTGTATCTTGGCCATTTGAGATTATTCTGTTGAGAATTCTCTGTTTAAGTCTGTACCCATTTTAAAATTGGATTATTTGGTATTTTGATGTCTATTTTCTTGCATTCTTTTTGTATTTTGGAGATCAGCTCTCTGTCAGACACGGGGGTAGTAAAGATCTTTTCTCATTCTGTAGGCTACTGTTTTGTCTTGTTGACAGTGTCCTTTGCCTTACAGATCTTATCAGTTTCAGGAGGTTCCATTTATTGTCAATCTCAGTGTCTGTGCTAATGATGTTGTATTCAGGAAGTGGTTTCCTGTGCCAGTGCATTCAAGGATACTTTCCACTTTCTTTTTTGTCAGCTTCCTGTTATCAAAATCATTGCTTGAGGAAAGACTCTGTGACCTATCTGTCCACGGGACTCCATGGTTCCACTATCACACACCACATAAAGCTACTTCTCCCACAATGTCCTTGTCCTGATCTATCGACCATAAACCATGGCTATCTTATCTAGGACAACACATGATGGGCTGAAGAGATGATTCAGTGGTGAAGAGTGTTGGCTGCTCTTCCAGAGGACCCAAATCATAACTCCAGTTCCAGGGGATTCCAAGATGTTTCCTGACCTCCCTAGGCACAGTGGTGCACAGACATGCATGAAGGCAAACGCCAATAGGCATAACATTAAAAACAGCAACAACAACAACAAAACATGGAGTTTACTCAAGAACTACCTCCTCTCAGTTACTCCAGGATTAGATAAATGGACAAGAACATATTCTCTCCTTCACTACTGAATGTTTATACCCTCAGGATATTGACTGGATAATCTATAAAAAGGAGATGAAATAAAACTAATAAAACCAAAGCATGTCAAGATTTGCTGTGTCAGGTTCAGCACCATTAGGATAAAAATAATAGCATCGTATTTCTCTATCTCTTTCTATCTTGATTTTAGAGAGTTATCAATAATGAGCATGACAGCATCAAAGACATCTAAAAGGAACAGGTGGGGGGGTTTATTTGAAATTTTCCTTCAAAGCAGTCATTCTCAGGAGTCAATCCCTGCTCTCCCCAGTGACTCCCATTACTACCACCCCAGTCTCCTATTCTCTCACCCTCCCTTCCAGGCAGACTCTGGGGACACCACCAAAATGTTAATGACAGTAAACAGACTCCCCTCATACTGATCCATGCTTCCCTCACCGTACTGTTCCCACCAGCAGGCATTATTTTTAATCATTTCTTTCCTTTAGCCCTTCTAATCATTTGGGACCAAGTTCAGGCTTTGTAACCAGCAACATGATAGAGTGCTGTTCCTCCATTCAACAACCAACATGTTTTTTTCATAAGAAATAAAAGACACGGGATCTGGAGAATTGGCTCAGCAGTTAAGAGCACTTGTTGCTCTTGTAGACGACCTTAGTTGAACTTCCAGCACCCACCTCAGTCCAAGGGGTTCCAACTCCTTCTTATGACTTTCCAGTTCATCAAGCTCAAATGTGGTAGACAGACATACATGCAAGCAAAGCACACATACATATAAAGTAATGTATAAATAAATAATCTATTTTGTATATGTTTGTTTTGGTTTATTGGTGATTGTTTCTTTGGTTTTTTTTTTTTTTTGAGACAGGGCTTCTCTGTGTAGCTATAGCTGTCCTGGAACTCACTCTGTAGACCAGGCTGGCCTCAAACTCACAGAGATCCACCTGCCTCTGCCTCCTGAGTGCTGGGATGGAAGGCATGCACCACTACTTTGCAGCATAAACAAGTAAATCTAAAGAAAAAATTAAACAATAAGAAAAGACAAACAGACAATGGCAGGCATGATGGTACATGACTTGGATCCTAACTCCCGAAAACTCAGTCTTTTTTATGTTTCCTACTAACGCTGGCACACACTCTCTTTGATTTCCATATGCAGTCAGTGTTCTGCATTCCTAGTGTATAAGAAAACATTAAGAGTCACAACAAGTGACTCTTTTCTCGAGGTGGTGGTGAAAGGCAGAACTTCTGGTGTCCTTCACAACTGCTGTGTACTCTAAGATTCTCTACAGGATCTAGAATTGATTTTAAAAGAGGAAAAGGAAGTAAGAAAAAAAATCACAGCCCTCTCCTTAAGCCTTCACATCTGTAATCTAAATTTAAACTCAACATGCTTCAGTCCACATGGCATTGCTCTGTTTGTTAGAATAAAGTCAACCAGTTCCACGTGAGGCGAAATTAATTTTAATCATTCACATCAACCCCATATTCTAAGTTCACACAGTAAAACTCTCATTGTAAATAAGAATACTGCTACCCAACCACTGGGGATGCTGAGGCAGGAAGATATAAGTTCAACACCAGCCTGGGCTACATAGGTGGCCCTGCCTCTCTCATTGTGTGTATGACAGACAGGCAGCAGATACAGGGGTGGTTTGACACAGCCTTCAATTCTCTGGTTTTCACTTTTAAAATTCAAGATCCTTTACAGTATACACACTGGGAAATAAGTATGTAACTCATTTACAGTATACACACCGGGAAATAGGTATGTAACTCATTTTATACATATACATATACGTTTTATATTCATAAACAAATTACACAAAGCATCCCCAAAATAACCTTTTACTCAGTGAATCAAAATTACATTCTTACAAGGAGAATATTTATTTTATGAATATATATGTAGATTAGTGAATAACTTGCTAGCCTGAGATTACATGATCAGAGAACAAAATGATCTGCTCATAGAAAAAGCAAACAAAAATTATTTCACTTTTTTTTCAAAATTTTAATCACATGTGTTTGATTTCTCCTTAACGTTCTAAATTAAGCTACCTGCTATGACTCCTTAAAGGGGAGTAAATGGCGAAAAATACAGACGATGGTAATTATAAAACATATTTCTTTATCTGAAGTATGCCAATCTCAGATCTCAGAATAAAATAATGTATTTGTTAATGTCACCTAGAAAGAGTGGAAATCACAGGACCCAAAAACTCCCACTTCATTGTTCTCTGAATCACAAAATTTTCCATTTCTGATCAGCATGGTTCCCACATCCAGCTGCTAACTGGGGTCCTCCAATTTTCCAAGTCTAAAGGGACTAAGTAGCTACAAGTAAAGGTCAAACTTCGCTCTCAGCCTGGCGAACTTAAGATGTGTGTACCACTAGAGGTCCCCCTGGGCCAGTTTTTCAGGCTTGCTCATTCTACACTTGAAACTTTCTGGAGAAATGCTCTCTACTCCTCAGTCAGTGTTTTTCTAAAAGCTTGCGGAGGTAGCCAGTACAAAGTCTCCAGGGCTCCCCACACCAATAAAGACATCACTGTTAAGTTTGAAGCGTAGACCCTAGGCACTCGCATCTCTCCTAGCCCCTAGGCCTGAGAGTTGTATTGGCCTGGACTCCAAATCCCAGCAGGCCAGGTCCTGACCCCACCTTGGGTCCACCCAAGAGCGCAGGAATCCCATTAAACCTGGATATTTCTTAATTTTGCTTGTTTTGATTTGGCTTGATTGGGAATTTGTGTCGACAGAGAGCTCGCATTAGAAAAAAATTCTAACAATCACAACCAACCATCTACGAAAACCAAAATAAGAATTCAACACACACACACACACACACACACACACACACACACACACACACACACGTGTTTATTTCTTGTCTCAATTTCCCTTAACTTAGAAGAATTTTTTAAAATCTATTTTTGTTCCTGGGCACTTTGGGTGATGTCAAATGCATGTTTCTGGCGGTGGCTCTGAGGTGGCATAGGAATGGGCCAAGGGATGCAGAAGGCGGGGTGTGGGGGGGTGGAGGAGCAGAGGGACTTGCAAAAGGCTACTGAGGAAGCTCCATAAGGGAAAAGACTGTACCTCCGCCCCCTGCCCGCCACAAAGAGAGAGAGAGAGAGACAGAGACAGAGACAGAGACAGAGACACAGAGACACAGAGAGAAACAGAGAGAAAATCAGCCTGGAAAGAGGAGGAAAAGGAAGCTGGGCAGTGACTGCAGGGCAGACTGGGGAAACCAAAGTGACATTTACCTTCACGTCCCCCCTAGGGAAGGGTGGGGCAAGAACCCTGACCCATGCGACCTGTCAGTGTGGCTGTGTCTCCCAGCCCTGCTATCCCGGAGCGCAGACAGACAGAATGAACAGACAGACAGACACCTCTGCCTCGCGTGGGCCGGGCGCAGAACAAGCCATGCTTAGGGTGCTCTTTCTCTCAGGGCCGTGCAGTGGGCCACGATCGCGGGGTTCCGACCCTAGAACCGCCCCCCCCCCCCGATTCTTTGACGTTTTTCCCCACCCCAGGATGCGATCAAGTTTTCCTTAGCAAGTGCGCTGGGTCCAGAAGGTGAGCAGGGACCAGACAGCAGCCAGCGAGGGCAAAAGAGCAGGTGGAGGGCGGAGGTGTTGGCGGGCACACGTGCACAGCTCTAGGACCTCCAGGCTCTCAGGCCTTGGCCATCTCAGGTGACCTTAAGCAAACTGCAGACCCCCCGCCCCCCGCAGCTGCCTGGCCACTCCCACATGCCAGCCAGTGCCTGCAAAGGCTGCCCAGCACAGAGAAGAATGCAGAAGTGAAGGCATGGGGGCTGAAGAGATGGCTCAGAGGTTAAGAGCATTGCCTGCTCTTCCAAAGGTCCTGAGTTCAATTCCCAGCAACCACATGGTGGCTCACATCTGTAATGAGGTCTGGTGCCCTCTTCTGGCCTGTAGACATGCACACAGAAAGAATATTGTATACAAAATAAATAAATAAATATTTCAAAAAAAAAAAAAAGAAGCGAAGGCATGGATGCCCGCCCTGGCCTCTGTCCTCCTCCCCATGGGGATGCCAATGACGGGCCACGTTGCCAGCCGCGCCCCCTTATAAAACAAGGGGAGGCCTGAGTTAGAGATTAGATTTGATCAGCTGCTTCTTACCCTTTTTTTTCTCTGTCTCACAAGTTGTCCTGAGAAATGAAAGGTCAAATGCCTTCCCAATCAGATCTGGAAGAGGGGAAACTGCCCTGTTGCTGCCTCTGGCTCTGCCCCCAGAGAAGCTCCTGCTGGCTTCCCATTGTGCCTTTGCTGCTGGAAGGCTAGGCCAAGGCAGTTGCCCTCAAACACTGGTTCAAGTGCATCCCTTTGGGATCATTGTCACTGGGGCATCCAAGCTGGGTCAAAGAATGTCTCTAACAAATGAGAAAGACTGAGAAGATGATAGATTTCTTTGTCTGCTTTTGCACTTAATTTTTTTTTCTTAAGACAAATTCTCAGAACACCAAATCCACCATGTGCTGGTCAAATGTGTGTATTCAGTCATTAAGGAATGGGCCCTGGTCTCACATCAATTGCTACCCAGGGGCTGGACACATGCCACAGGTTAAGAAAAAAAAAAGAACAAAGAAATGAAGTTGATAAATTGTATGGAGTCTAATTTGTCCTTTTCGAGACTGGAAGAATGCATAATAAAGTCTGAAACTTGCATGTTCATTCGGCATCCTAAATGGGATTTCTTTTGACAGCTTCAGCGGGTTAGGCCTCTGTTATGGGGACGCTGGGAGTTCTACCTCCACTTAGAAATCCTTGGTGAAGTGCCTAGGCTATAAGACAGGACCACCCACTTAATGTACTCAGGCAAGATGGCTGAGCCCTCCTAAATAGCAAACTCTGCCTTTGTCAGCGCTTCAGTTCTAGATCAAGCTAGTATTGTATTTCGATATTGGCAGTCATCGGCTTATGGACGGGCTACAAACTGGCTTTTTGGGGGTTTATGGTTCCCCTTTTCTACAAGGCTCGGGAGCAGACAAAACAATTCAAAGTCTTTAAATTTGCAATATGTATGTTGATGCCAACAAGAAAGTTCACTGTGAAGGGAAAGGGATAAAGCAGTAAGGTGTGATTTCAGAGACAGTGAGGCAAGCCCAGCACTTCTCTGAGGGGAAAGGGAAAGCAGTGGGGAAGGAAAGAAAAGCTCTGCCCCTGCTGTACTGTTTGTTTTGCCTCTCATGAAGGCTACAGAGGACTTTCTCTGCTGTAGTTGCCTAGAATTTAAATATATCACAGGTGGAAATTCCATATTTAAATGTCTTCCCCTAAAAAGTAAGAGTATTCTTGATTGAATTTTTTTCACTTAAGGAATGTTCTTTGAACTAGTTTCAGAAAATAACCTCTTAAATTCTTTCCTCAGGTCCCTGAAATGGCCCTAGAGAAACAAATCACCTATTTCTTCTGTTACTGTAGACACCAGCTCTCCAACTCCCAAATGGAGGTAAATGACTTGACAGGTGCTTTGGGACACAGGTGCTCACTTGTCTTGCAGCGTTGAAATGAGTTCATAAAATAAGCTTCATGTGCTGCCTGCACAGGCACTGATTCAAGTGTGTGCAGCAGGGACTGTCTGGTTAGTGAGAGCTATTGATTACCTCAGACCACCACCTGAGGACTGATTTAGTCAACCTGCTACAAGGGCAGCTTCATTAGCAGGCAGGAATTTCAGCTTCTCCCCTTTTCTTCCCAACTCTTGAATAACACAAAGTGAAATGACCAAAAGCAGACTACAAGAGAAAGAAAGACCATGAGTTTTGTGGTAAACTAAGACATTGCCACCAAGAAAATCAAAATTAATTTCAAATTCTTCTTTCTAAAACTCCATCCATCTCAAAGTCATTCTCTAGAAAATTTTAGGTGATATTTCTATTTCTATTAACTTAGCATCCTAAGGGCTGGGATAGTAGGTGTTAGCTGCCACGCCCACCTGCCTCTCCTCCAAGGTGCCTAAGATAAAAAGATGACCAAAAATAACATTATGTGCAATTTTGTTCAGTAGTAAATACTATGGTAGCAAGAACAATGGAGGCATTCCCTGAACAATAAGGAAAAATGTACATCCAGGATTTATGATGGCCCATTATCTAAGGAGTCTATGAAGGACAACCATTTGAAGGAGGCCTATTACAGTCAAGAGTGTAGAGTGTATGCCTCACATGGAAACCTGCCCTGGTGAGGGTTGGCCAACAGAAATGGGCATAGCTTGAAGTTGGATACAATACATTGTATCTCTGTTCCCAAAGTCACTGTGGAAACTTTGTCTCTAATTGTAATAGCCCTACATAGGGGAGATAGTGAAGATATTGAAGACCTGTCAGAATAAGGACTTTAACAACTGCCTCCCCTCCCCCAGCCTGGAAAAACACCATCACAGATAAGCAGAAATGCAATTAGAACTAGATGTCAATTTTATTCTTTATATAAATTGGTGCTGTCATCAATACATTGGACCACTGTTGCTGGAGGCTGCTTGTTCGTCCTCAGCCACCCAGATGTAAAATAATCATGCAGATTATTTATATTAATCACAACAATACCAATAACTTATGTATTCTTTTAGCTAACTCTTACATCTTAAATGAATCCATTCCTATCATTTTGTATTTTATCACGAGGCTCCTGGTTTACTGGTAAGGTTCTGTATGGTGTCTGTCTCCTTCAGCAACTGCATTGCTGAGGCAAATCCTGCCTGCGTGCGCCATTGAAACTGGCTCCCCTCGTCGGTCTTTGGGAACGATGTGCTTAGCTGTTTAGGATCTAAACTACAACCAGGCAGGCCTTGGACACATAGAGATCTGTAGGTCTCTGTCTCCAAAGAGCTGGGATGGGAGGCATGCACCACCATTATCCTCCGTGGGGCCGCTGTCAGTCGCAGAGGCCTCCGGGGCTAAGTGCATGCTCTGCTCCCTCCCCACATCACCGCCTGGCTCTGGGCCACTTGCCACACCGTGCATGCTGCTCTGTGGTTTGGCCTGGCCTGCCACAAAGAAAACAAGTTTTAGATCTAGCTCTGCCCGGAACCTCCCTAGGGGCAGAAGCAGCCATTCGCCCCACCACAGGGGGAGGAGCTATGCCTCTGCACAGAGGGATAAAAGCATCCAGGTCCTTGTTTCTATGGAGGTGCAAAACTTCCTGGCAAGACCTGTTAGCATTCTCATAGGCTAATAGCTTTACTGCTGGCAAGTAAGGATTAATATCCCCGAGAGTTCGATTGCCCACTTCTAAGAGGCGGTTTATAAATGCAGAATAAGACTCTGTAGGTCCTTGTACGAATTTTGAGAGTAGTTCTCCTATTCCTTCAACTGGTAGAGATTTCCAGGCCTTTATGGCCGCGGCAGCCACTAGAGCGCAAACTGCGGGATCTTTTTTTTTTATTACCCCATCTTTATTTTTTTTTTAAGTAATTTTATTAAATTATAAAAGTTTCCGCCAGCTTCCATCCAGAGGGCCTTCGGAGTGGTGAGTTGATTCGGGCCACGGGAGGGGCCCGGCGAGGGGGAGCTAGGACTTTCCCCGACCCCATAGACTCCCAGGTCAGCCTGCTCTGCTGGCGCCACCCTGCTAGCTTCCCGCCAGCCATCCCAGCTTCCATCTAGAGGGCCTTCGGAGTGGTGAGTTGATTCGGGCCACGGCAGGGGCCCGGCGAGGGGCAGCTAGGACTTTCCCCGACCCCATAGACTCCCAGGTCAGCCTGCTCTGCTGGCTCCACCCTGCTAGCTTCCCGCCAGCCATCCCAGCTTCCATCCAGAGGGCCTTCGGAGTGGTGAGTTGATTCGGGCCCTCGGCAGGGGCCCGGCGAGGAGGAGCTAGGACTTTCCCCGACCCCATAGACTCCCAGGTCAGCCTGCAGTGCTGTTTCCACACTGCTAGGCTCTCCCGCCTGCCATCCCAGCTTCCATCCAGGTACAAATTTCTATATTTCTCCCCTCCCACTGAGGCCATAAAATTTCCCCAGTTCAGCTGCCTTGCACACTGGGCCTGCTCTGTAGGGGCATCCCGGAAAGAGGGAGTGCCTGTGCTTCAATACCCTGCCTGGGGAAAGGTAGGCATTCTATCAGTGAACTCCCTGCCCAACAAGGGAACCTGACCCGATACCAGAAGTTCCAATAGAGAGCATTTGATCGAAGAGATGGGCAGACGCCAAGGCAAGACCTCCTCCAACAATCTGAAAAACAACATGAAAATATCAGATCCCAACGACCCTACAACAGAAGGATTTGAACACTCTAACCCAGATGAAGTGGAAAAAAGTGTCATTATGAAAGCAATAGAGTCCCTTAAACAGGATATGAATAACTCCCTTAAGGAACTGGTCGAGAAGTATAACAAAAAGTTTGAAGAAATGAGTATAGAAATGGATGAGAAATATAACAAAAAGTTTGAAGAAATAAGTAAATCCGTGAGTGATACCCTGAGAAACCAAGAAAAAACAATCAAACAAGTAAAGGAAACAGTCCAAGTATTGAAAACTGAAATGGAGGCAATGAAGAAAACACAAAACGAGAACCGGCTGGATATGGAAAACCTAGGTAAACAGCGGAGACTACAGAATCAAGCATAACCAATAGAATACAAGAGATAGAAGAACGAATCTCAGATTCTGAAGATACCATAGAGAAAATAAATGATCTGGTAAGAGAAAACGGCAAATCCAACAAATTCTCTTCACAAAACATTCAGGAAATCTGGGACACAATAAAAAAACCAAATCTAAGAATAATAGGGATTGAAGAAGGAGAAGAACTGCAGATCAAAGGCCCAGAAAATATATTCAACAAAATTATAGAAGAAAACTTTCCCAACCTAAAGAACGATATTCCTATGAAGGTTCAAGAAGCATACAGAACACCGAATAGATTGGATCAGAAAAAACATCCCCGCGCCATATAATAATCAAAACAAAAAACATAAATATTAAAGAAAAAATTTTAAGAGCTGCAAAGGAAAAAGGTCAAGTAACTTATAAAGGTAAACCTATCAGGCTTACACCGGATTTCTCTATGGAAACCATGAAAGCCAGAAGATCCTGGATAGAGGTACTGCAGAAACTAAGAGACCATGGATGCAAACCCAGACTAATATACCCAGCCAAGCTATTGTTCACTATCAACGGAGAAAACAAAATATTCCAGGATAAAAGCAAATTTAAAAAATATGTAGCTACTAATCCAGCCTTACAGAGAATATTGGAAGGAAAATCACTACCGAAGGAATCCAACATTCCCAACACGGCCTACAATAACTCGAACATCTAGCGACCATTCACAAGCACAAATCAAAGAAGAAAAACACATACACTCTACTACCTAAAAAAAAAAAATGACCGGAGTCAACAACCACTGGTCATTAATATCACTTAATATCAATGGTCTCAATTCACCTATAAAGAGGCACAGACTTAGAGATTGGATACGAAAACAGGATCCAACATTCTGCTGTTTACAAGAAACATACCTCAACCACAAAGACAGACACTTACTCAGAGTAAAGGGTTGGGAAAAGGTTTTCCAAGCAAATGGACCTAAGAAACAAGCGGGCGTGGCCATTCTAATATCTAACAAAATCGACTTCAAACTAAAATCAATCAGAAGAAATGGAGATGGACATTTCATACTCATAACTGGAACAATTCATCAGGAGGAAGTCTCAATCCTGAATATCTATGCTCCTAATATAAAGGCACCCACATATGTAAAAGAAACTCTTCTAGAACTCAAGGCGGTCATCAAACCACACACACTAATAGTAGGAGACTTCAACACTCCTCTCTCACCAATGGACAGGTCAATCAGACAGAAACCAAACAGAGAATTGAGAGACCTATTGGAGGTATTGAATCAAATGGACTTAACAGACATCTATAGAACACTCCACCCAAATAGGAAAGAATATACCTTTTTCTCTGCAGCTCATGGAACCTTCTCGAAAATTGACCACATACTCGGTAACAAAGCAAACTTCCACAGATACAAAAAAATATTAGTAACTACCTGTGTCTTGTCAGATCACCATGGACTAAAATTAGAATTCAACAACAATGCTCCCCCCAGGAAGCCAACAAACTCATGGAAACTGAACAGTCAACTACTAAATCACCCCTGGGTCAAGGAAGAAATAAAGAAAGAAATTAAACTCTTCCTTGAATTTAATGAAAACAAAGACACAACATACTCAAACCTATGGGACACTATGAAAGCAGTGCTAAGAGGAAAGTTCATAGCACTAAGTGCCCAATTAAAGAAAGCAGAGAAAGCACACATTGGAGACTTAACAGCACACTTGAAAGATCTAGAAAAAAAAGAAGCTGATTCACCCAGTAGGTCTAGAAGACTAGAAATAATCAAACTGAGGGCTGAAATCAACAAGATAGAAACAGAGAAAACAATCCAAAGAATCAATGAATCAAAAAGCTGGTTCTTGGAGAAAATCAACAAGATTGACAAACCCCTAGCCAAGTTAATCAAACGGCAGAGAGAGAACATGCAAATTAATAAGATCAGAAATGAAAAGGGGGACATAACCACAGACACAGAGGAAATTCAGAGAATCATTAGATCTTACTATGAAAGTTTATATGCCACAAAGTTGGAAAATGTAAAAGAAATGGACATTTTTTTTAGAAAAGTACCACATACCAAAGTTTAACCAAGAACAGGTGAAGAATCTAAATAGACCTGTTAGTCGCAAATCATTAGAAGCTGTTATCAAAAATCTCCCTATCAAAAAAAGCCCAGGACCAGATGGTTTCAATGCAGAATTCTACCAGAACTTCCAGGAAGAGCTAATACCTATACTCCTTAACGTATTCCACAATATAGAAACAGAAGAGTCATTGCCTAACTCCTTTTATGAAGCTACAGTTACCCTAATACCAAAACCACACAAAGACACAACCAAGAAAGAGAATTACAGGCCAATCTCACTCATGAACATCGACGCGAAAATTCTCAATAAAATACTGGCAAACCGAATCCAAGAGCACATTAGAAAAATTATCCATTATGATCAAGTGGGCTTCATCCCAGAGATGCAGGGCTGGTTCAACATACGCAAATCTATCAATGTAATCCATCATATAAATAAACTGAAAGAAAAAAACCATATGATCATCTCACTAGATGCTGAAAAAGCATTTGACAAAATTCAACACCCATTTATGATAAAGGTGTTGGAGAGACTCGGGATACAAGGATCATACCTAAATATAATAAAAGCAATATACAGCAAGCCGACAGCTAACATCAAACTGAATGGAGAGAAACTCAAAGCCTTTCCACTAAAATCAGGAACGCGACAAGGCTGTCCACTCTCTCCATACCTCTTCAATATAGTGCTTGAAGTTCTAGCAATAGCAATAAGACAACATAAGGAGATCAAGGGGATTCGTATTGGAAAGGATGAAGTTAAACTTTCGTTATTTGCTGACGATATGATAGTTCACATAAGTGACCCCAAAAACTCTACCAAAGAACTCCTACAGCTGATAAACACCTTTAGTAACGTGGCAGGATACAAGATCAACTCCAAAAAATCAGTGGCCCTCCTATACACAAAGGATAAAGAAGCAGAGAGGGAAATCAGAGAAGCATCACCTTTCATGATAGCCACAAATAGCAAAAAATATCTTGGGGTTACTCTAACCAAGGAAGTGAAAGACCTATTTGACAAAAACGTTAAGTCTTTGAAGAAAGAAATTGAGGAGGATACCAGAAAATGGAAAGACCTCCCCTGCTCTTGGATTGGGAGAATCAACATAGTAAAAATGGCAATTCTACCAAAAGCAATCTATAGATTCAATGCAATCCCCATCAAAATCTCATCAAACTTCTTCACAGACCTTGAGAGAACAATAATCAAGTTTATATGGCAAAACAAAAAACCCAGGATAGCCAAAACAATCTTATACAATAAAAGAACTTCTGGAGGCATTACCATCCTTGACTTCAAACTCTATTATAGAGCTACAGTATTGAAAACAGCTTGGTATTGGCATAAGAACAGAGAAGTCGACCTATGGAATCGAATAGAAGACCCAGATATTAACCCACAAACTTATGAACACCTAATTTTCGACAAGGGAGCTAAAGGTATACAATGGAAGAAGGAAAGCATCTTTAACAAATGGTGCTGGCATAACTGGATGTCAACCTGTAAAAAAATGAAAGTAGATCCATATCTATCACCATGCACAAAAATCAAGTCCAAATGGATTAAAGACATCAACATTAATCCGTCCACTTTGAACCTGATAGAAGAGAAAGTGGGAAGTAGTCTACAAGATTTAGGCACAGGAGGCCTCTTCTTAAGTAGGACCCCAGCAGCACAGACAATAAGAGAAACAATGAGTAAATGGGATCTACTGAACTGGGAAGCTTCTGTAAAGCAAAGGACACTGTCAGTAGGACAAAAAGGCTGCCTTCTGACTGGGAGAAGATCTTCACCAACCCCTCATCAGACAAAGGTCTGATCTCCAAAATATACAAAGAACTCAAGAAACTAGGCACTAAAACTCTAATTAACCCAATTAAAAAATGGGGTACTGAACTTAACAGAGAATTCACAACAGATGAACTTCGAATGGCCAGAAGACACTTAAGGTCATGCTCAACATCCTTAGCGATCAGGGAAATGCAAATCAAAACCACTTTGAGATACCATCTTACACCTGTCAGAATAGCTAAAGTCAAAAACACCAACGATAGCCTATGCTGGAGAGGATGTGGGGTGAGGGGAACACTCATCCATTGTTGGTGGGAATGCAAACTCGTGCAGCCACTGTGGAAATCAGTGTGGCGGTTTCTCAGGAAACTGGGAGTCAACCTCCCTCAGGACCCAGCAATTCCACTCTTGGGAATATACCCTAAAGATTCCCTAACATACTACAAAAGCATTTGTTCTACTATGTTCATAGCAGCACTATTTGTAATAGCCAGAACCTGGAAACAGCCTAGGTGCCCCTCAATAGAAGAATGGTTAAAAAAGGTGTGGAACATATACACATTAGAGTTTTACTCAGCGGTAAAAAACAATGACATCTTGAATTTTGCATGCAAATGGATGGAAATAGAAAACGCTTTACTGAGTGAGGTAAGCCAGACCCAAAAAGAGGAACACGGTATGTATTCACTCATAAGTGGATTCTAAACATAATTAAAGGTCTTTGAGCCTATTATTCGTGATCCTAGAGAAGCTAAATAAGAAGATGAACCGGATGAAGATTATTTAGCTATCCACCAGGAGGTAGGAAATAGACAAGAGTCCCAGGTAACCTCGGGTGCATGGGGGGGAGGGAGGGTCGTTGGAAGGGGAGAAGGTTAGAGAGAAGGGAGTAGGGGAGGAACGGGGAAAGCTTGGTGGCCTGGGATGGGGGGGGAGGGAGGAAGGATGAATATGGGATCAGGGAAGATTATATTTCAACTAAGGGAGCCATTTTAGGGTTTACAGGAGACTTGATTATATATGGGATCCCAGGTCCAAGGAGAGATCCCCCAGATTGCTCTCTGGACAGAGAAGAGGGTGCCTGAATCGGCCGTGGCCCATGACCATACTGATGTATATTTTGCTTATCACCATAGATCCTTCATCTGACGAAGGACGGCGATACAGACGGAGACCCACATTGGAGCACCGGACTGAGCCCCCCGAGGTCCAAATGAGGAGCAGAAGGAGGAAGAACATGAAAAACGAAATCAGTACTGCGAGGGATGCTATCACCCACTGATACAAGGGAACGGATCTGATGAGAGTTTACCAAGGCCAGTTGGACTGGGACTGAACGAGGACGTGATCTAACCAGACTCTCGGAATTTGGCCGGATTCTCTGACTGTGGCTGACCCGAAGTCTTTCTGAAAAGCCATTGATTATGACACTGGGACCTGTTTCCTCTACATATACTGGATTTTGGGGATCCAGTCTGTTTGGACACTCATCTTCCTGGACCTGGAGGGAGGGGGAAGGAACTGGAACTTCCCACAGGGCAGGAAACCCTGACTGCCCTGGGGGACGAAGAGGGAGGAGGAGGGGGAGTAGGGGGAGTGGGAGGGTGTTGGGAGGGGGGGCGGAAATGGAAACTTTTATAATTTAATAAAATTTACTAAAAAAAAAATAAAAGTTTCCATTTACGCCCCTCTTCCCAACACCCTCCCACTCCCCCCTCCCTCTCCTCCAAACTGTGGGATCTTAAGTGGTTTGCACTGTGAGATCAGAATATTGACCCTCACCAAGTAGCACGTCAAGGTCATGCTGGGGGAAACTGGCGGTGGCATTAGGCCACATGGTCTCCTTGCAAATCTTTCGCATATCACCTTTCCACAGCAAAAATTCCCCACAAGAGAGACAGACTTTGCAAAGTTGTATCCAATCGCTGGGTGTAAGGCTGAGTCTAGCAAAGGACTCCAGCAATGTCACAGTAAAGGAAGCATGAGCACCATAAGCAACGACTGCCTCCTTTAATTGCTTGACAATCTTAAAGGTCAGAGAGTCAGGCTGTCTGATATTAAGTACTTGCTGGCCAAGAGTTCCTTCAGCAGGATAAATCGACCTATCTCTACCGAGATTATCAGGCCTGTTTGAAAACTCTCGAGTTCCCGCCTCCAGATTTACAGGGGCGAGAGCTGTAGCACAACGGTTTGGGGTGGCAAAAAATGTTTTTTGCGGAGGAGGTCTAATAGGGGCATCTCTGTTAGTGGCCCAGCCTTCCTCCTTTTCTAGCTGTTTGGTTAGAAGTGTGATTTCGCCTTCTAATATTTCCTCTTCCTCTTCTAAATTCTCAATGCTTTTGATTTCTTGATCCTCAAAACTCCTGATAGAGCTCACAGATTCTACTTTCTGAATTTCCTCAAGGGTTTTGTTCAAAACCTCTAACTGTTCCTTCACTAAAACATCTTCGCTAAGGAGGGCATCTCTGATAAGACACCATAGCGAATAGATCGCTAGGGGGATGGCTTTAGTTCCCCGTTCTCTCTGTGCAACACGTAGATCAGCCCTAACTTGTTCCCAGTCCGCGATATTAAGATTTCCTGTTAGAGAGAACCAAGGACTGAGCTCTGAAATTGCCTTAATGGTCCCTCGTGCTGTGTCAACTTTGATCCTGGTGCCTAGCTTTTCCACGAGCTGCAGTAGCTGATCTGCTAACTGCCCTTCTAACTCCGGAGTGGACGTTTCAGCACCCATTTTCCTAAAAATCAAGCTTATTCACCCCCTTATCACACTTGCACAATTGCACACCATGAAATTGGCCAGTTTTTTCATGGGGTGACCCCTACCGGTGGCTCTTACCTCCCGGGGTTCTCGTGGTGGGTCCACAGATGGCAGAACACAGCTGTCCTTCTTCAATATCCCAGTGGGGCCTCCAATTGTTGCCTGCACTTTTCTGTGAATTCCCACACCTGATTCAGGTGCGCGCCTTCCCTCATCAAGTCCACGAGAATGGATAATTATCCTAGGGGTTGAACAGACACACAGAGAGACCAGGCTCATTCATCAAAGGAGTAAATGGCAACTTTATTAAGCACAAGTCGGGTATATATACTAGGGGGCAGAAGGACAATAGCCCCTTCCATCCAGAACAGGAGAAGAGGATGTCAGGCTTCTGGCGCCCAAGGCCAGAGAGCAGCTGTGGTGGCAGATGTATAAGGTGCCTGCAGGAACCTTGCTTGCAGGTGGAATTACCATAACAAAAGAGGGCCAAGTTCTCTCTAAGCTAAACCCTCAGGCCTGTGCAGCGAGCAGAGAAGCCAGGAAGTCAGAGGAAAAAACGGCCCAACATAGCACCTCGAGCAAAGGGGAAAAAACCTGGATACCGACAGGAAAAGCCCAAATCCTAGGTAGAATTTTTTTTTTAAATTCTTGTCACTTTTAAATGTGTTTTTGCAGGTGAACTGTATGTTTGTGAAGGTGTGTGTGTGTGTGTGTGTGTGTGTGTGTGTGTGTTATACTTATAGGACAGACATTAACCTAAGTGTGGATCCACAGGTTCCATCCATCTTACTTTAGGAAACAGTGTCTTCCACAGGTCTCAGCTCTCGGAGTTGGCTATGTTTTCTGGACAGTGAATACCAGAATTCTCACCTCTGCCCAGATTTGCATCTTAAATGACCTTGAACTCATTGTGTATCCAGCTTCTAAAAGTTAAATATAGTTATCTAATAGGAAGTAAGTGTGGGGAGAAACCAGGAAATAAAAGAAGGTCCAGGATATGGGACAGAGGGTATAAGGCAGAGATGAAGAAGGATGGCAGAACATGAATATATGAGAAGGGAATGGGAGTTACTGGGAGAGTAGGGCACAGTAGGGCAGGGGTGGGGGAGGCTGTAGTGGTGTCTGTAGTGCAAGGTGTGTTTTTCATGTCAGTGTTGCCTCCATGCTGTGTTTACTCTATAGTAGGCACTGTCAGTTAAAACACAGAGGATAGAACTGTAAGGGGTAGTGACGGAGATCAACATTGTCAGCCTGACTGTCTGAGCAGGTATGGAGAATTGTTAAGATGCTGCATCTGTGGGAATGTTTCCAGAGGGAATAGTGAATCACAGTAAGACCCTCCATCAGTGGGGTGACCCAGCCCAGGTCACCACAAAGAGGAAGTGTCTCTATTATTGCCACCACCACAGTTGTTCTCAGTGACAAAGCCATGGATCCCTGTCAGTAGCTCCAGCTTTCACTGTCAGATTGTCACTGCTGAGGCACTCAGCCTGCTGGACTGAGCAGTACTGAGTTCTCTGCCTCTCCCTTGTACCCTGAACAATCTGTCAGCCCAAGGTGTCAGCTCTAGGAAATGGCTCCTGGATGGACTCATGGCAGTGTCTAATTGGAGAAGCACCTTGCTTGGGCAGAAGCCAGACTGACCCACCTGCAGCAGGGAAAATACACTCCATGTCCTTGTGTCTCCTGACATGAACCTGGGACCTGGGAGAGAGCAGCCTGTGGTCTTGGGCTATCAGAAGGCCCATCAGGCCTCAGGCAGACATGATGAGGTGAGCTAGTTCCCACTGGGCTATTTTGAAGAAAAGTCACAGTCAGACAAGATGTCCAGAAGTGAGACACACCCAGAAGGGACATAGTGGTCATGTGTTGTGAGATGCCAAGCAGATTGAGAAAAGGACTTTTGCCTCAAGAAGTCTCCTTTTCCAAGATGGTTGTGGAAATAGCATTCCAGAGAAATGAACAAGGTTCCCCTCTCCCCCAGCCAGCACCTCTGACTCAGGAGCGTCCTCATTCCCAGGACTGCAGAGCACAATGTGCACAAACACCAGGAACTCCCATATCCTCTCCAGCTGACCCAGATGGCACAGCAGCACAGGACCATTCCTGGTTGTTTAGTACACAGTTTTGGCATCACTTGGAGAGAGTGCTCAGGGGAATGGATACCAATACTGGGATACAGGATGCTACCTAATCTGGGGTCAGGTGAGTAAAGAGGCCAAATGTGGTCTCCTGTTGCCCCCCAATCTCTTGTGCTGTTTTCACACTGAAGTTGGAATAGAGTGTTTGATGTAGATAGGAAGTGACTTGCCGAGTTGTCATCATTATTATGTGCTCTGTAAATAAAAGCAATGAAATGCCTGCTGAAATGAACCCTATTATCTGCTATTGTTTGCCCAGGAGTTAGCCGGCGGGGGGGCGGCGGGGGGGGGAGGTTGGGAGGCAGAGGTTTCCTTATGCCCTACTTAGCACCATTGCCAGGTCATATGTGACTTAAACTTTGCCCCTTATCCCTATTTTAGGTTCTATGGGTGAGAGTGCATGGATTTCTTGGGTCGGTCCTCAGGCAGGGGCATGCAGTGCCAGCTGATTGAGGAGGTGATAAAGCACCTTCCTGTGTGGGAGGGTGGGGAAGGGGATGATATAAAAATGGTGAACTGGGTGCTGGTTCAGTATATGAAGCAGTCAGTGAAGTTGTGTGTGGGGACCTGTGCCCTCAGCTCCGAGAAGGCTGATGGAGGGAACTGGTGCAAGCTGGAAACCTGACTTATACAGTGAGAAAAAAATGAGGAGGAGGAGGAGGAGATAAATAAAGAAATGAAGAGAGAACTGGGGTGGTGTGATTCATACCCCTGGGAGCAGCTGTGGCTTTAGAGATCAGTGGCTTCTGGTGAACCACAGTGACCTTTCAGTTCCTCTGGCCCTGTCTCCCCTTCCTATGTAGTAATTTTTCTGAGACATCTCAGCTTCTCTGAAAGCATCTGAGGAAAAGACTATGGGGTGAGCTAGAGAGCAAACCCCAGGGTCTGGTCTGTACAGTCATCCAGAAGGAGTCTGAGGGGATGGGAGGATGGGGGTGGAGGCCCAGGATCATCTAGGAGCACCCTTCCTCTCTGATGCTGTAGTCCTCTGTCCCCACAAGTTCTGTTGTTGAATTCCTCCAAACTCATGGGCTGGCAGTGTGAGCACAGAGGCAGGATGCAATTAATGAGCTTGGTCACTGTGGCCTAGGCCATGGGTTTCCTTCTCTAAACCCAGCCTCAGATGTGAAGGGCACTGTAATAGATGCCAGCTTCCTGCTGATGACATTCAGGAAAATTTCAGAATCAGGGCTGTGACCTCAGGAAGTTTGTGGTTTGTTTGTCACACCTCTTCACTTATTTCTTAGAGGTTTTGTGGTTACATCAGCTTCCAGGAGAGTCTCTAGGAGGCTCAGGTCCTTTGTCTGACAGAGGCCATGGCACTCAGGCAGCAGCTGAGCAGCCTACGCTCCCTGGTTCTGGTGTCCCCAGGCCTCCCACTCCATGCCATCCCTTCCCCACACAAACTGGATGCAGCCTCAGAGATGCTAGGCAGCTGAAGCAGGGCAGAAAGGCAAGGAATAAATAAAGCAGTTATTTAGGGTTGTGTAACACTCTCTTGCCTGCAGCCATAAAGCAAGTATCAGGGACTGTTTGAGGGGTTTCTTAACATCCTCCAGTCACTGTCCCATGTCTCCAAGCTTGGCTGGCCTCACTTTCCACTGTCTCTCCTCTCCCCCCACTCTGTCCTGTCCTACCCCTACTGTACAAGCCCCACCCAGTTCCTTCCTTTCTTTTTCAGCCCAGCTTTAGGTCCCTCTCTGCTCTGCTGTCAGCCCTCAACCTCTCACTAGCTGCTCCCCTCTTTTACCCCTTTATCTTGCCCTCCAATCCCTAACCCCCAATGCCTTATTCTCTCCCAACCCATTCTCAACCCCTCTTGACCTTGGGCTGGTATGGTCCTGTCCTAATCCTTATCACACAATTATTCCTGTCTTGATCCCCCATCTACCTTTGTGGGCCTCACCCTGTTAACTCTCTCCTCCCTCTCAAACCTCAGCTCCACCACACCCCCACTGCCTTAGATTTTTCTTCTCTACCCCAAAACCAGCTTAGTTCCCACAATGCTCTTGCCACCTCTGGTGTGGCTCACCCTGTCTTCACTTTTAGCCTTGCTCCCATTCGCACACCTCTGCATTGGATTCCAACCTCAGTTCTCCCCCCATCCTCTCTTTGAGAACACTTTGGTTCTAAAGCACAAGGTGTGCTTTGGAGATGTATGTGGGTTGCCTAGTCACCATTTCTTTGTTTGTTTGCTTGTTTGTTTGTTGAGACAAAGTTTCACTATGTTACTCTGGCTTATCTGTAACTCTCTATAGAAACCAGGCTAGCCTCAATCTCGTGGAGGTCTGTCTGCCTCTGCCTTCTGAGTTATGAGATTAAACATGTGAACCACTATGCCTGACCCGTTATTGGTATTTTTCCCCTTTTGCCTATACCTGTCTAGTTTGATATTTTCACTTTTGCTGTTGTTATCTGTACATTTCGTATTAAGTTTCTGTCTTAGGATTTCCTATTGCTGTGAAGAGACACCATGACCACGGCAACTCTTATGAAGGAAACCTTTAATTGTGGTGGCTCTCTTAAAGTTGAGAGGTTCAGTCTATCATGGTGGAAAGCATGGTAGCCTGCAGGCTGGAATGGTGCTGGCTACGTGTTGCAGGCAACAGGCAGTCCACTGACACACTGGGAGGAATCCTGAGTATATAAAACCTCAAAGCTTGCCTTCACCATTACACACTTCCTCGAACAAGGCCATACCCACTCCAACAAAGCCGCACTTCCTATGAGATTCTGTGGTAATAGGATTTGGAATTAGGGAGCCAATTACATTCAAACTACCACAGTTTCAAATGTCTCTAAAAAGATAAATATCAAAATGTTTCCTTAGAGTGTTTACAACAGTTTCACAATGTTAGATTCTAGACTTAAATTTTCAGTCCATTTTAAGGATGCTTTTGTATGATGTGTGCTGTGAGGTTCAGGTTTAACCTTTCCCATGCTGCTTCCCAGTTTCCCCAGGATTGTTTATTGAATAGATTTTCCTTCCCTCCACACCCCACCCACCATTTAATCTTAGCGTCTTTGTTGAAGATCTTTGTGCAGGTTTATTTGTGGGCTTCCTGTTCTATTCCATTGTTGGCTAGTTTTCATACAGTTTTGATTACTACCGTTTTGGGTATAATTGAAATAAAGAATATGCTGCACGCTGCTATTTCATTCTCAAAATACTTTGGATGCAGTTGGAGAGATGGCTCAGTATTTAAGAACATTTATTCTCGCAGAACAGGCTCCAGAGTTCAATTCCCAGCAACCACGTGGTGGCTATCAATTATCTACACAATTGTGCACATACATACGGTGAGCAAAACACTCATATACACCCAAGAAAATAAATAAAACTGATGAAAAGGACATTGACTATTTGGAACTTTTCTTTTTAAAAAACATTTTTTATTAGTTTATAAATAATAACAATCAAAATTCCCACTTCCTCCTCTTCTCCCACTTCCCTCCCGCTTCCCCACACAACCCTCCCCCCCCACCCTCTAGTCCTAAGACAGGGCAAGGCACCCTGTCCTATGGGAAATCCAAGGCTCTCCCTCTTACATCCAGGCTTAGGAAGGTATGCATCCAAAGAGAATAGGATTCCAAAAAGCCAGTATATGCAGTAGAGACAAATCCCAGTGCCGTTATCATTGGCCCCTCAGTCTGCCCCAATTGTCAACCACATTCAGAGGGTCCAGTTTGATCCCATGCTCGTTCATTCCCGGTCCAGCTGGGGTTGGTGAGCTCCATTAGTTCAGGCACACAGTCTCAGTGGTGGACCAACCCCTCGTGGTCCTGACTTCCTTGCTCACATTCTCCCTCTTTCAGCTCTTCAGCTGGACTTTGGGGGTTCAGTCCAGTGCTCCGATGTCGGTCTGATCTGCCTCCATCTGTCATCGTAAGAAAGTTCTATGGTGATATTCAAGATAGTCATCAGTCTGACTACGGGACAGTCTGACTTCTCTTGTTATATCTCATGATAGTTATGGCCAGCAACTGGACACCAAAGCCCCCAAAATCCTTCCTAAACAAGGCACCTTCATTTACAAATTACTCTGAAGGAAGTGTCTGTTGTGTTAAGACTTGAGTGGGAGGCTGTATGCCTTAAAAAATCAATTTGTTATACAATATAACTTACATTGTAGTCAGACATTAACCTTCTGCACAGACACACTGATTCTTAACCTTTGGTTCATGACCCCATTGGGGATAACACATGAGTTATCATGCATTTCACATTTTTAATTTATAATTCATAATATTAGGAAAATTATAGTTATAAATTAGCAATGAAACTAATTTTCTGGTTGTCAGGGTCATCACAACATGAGGGACTGTATCACATGGTTACAGAATCAGGAAGATTGAGAAGCACTGGTCTAGAACAGAGTGCCATGTGTAGTGTGCTCTTACATCAGGTAACAGTACTAGATTTGTTCTCAGATTTGAATGTCTGAAGCTCCCAGGTTCCTCTGGAGAACCACATGACTTCTGAGTGATACCAGAGATGATAGAAATTAATATTTGTGGACACACCATGGCTCTACTTTCTGCTTTTTTCATTGGTTGAAGACAGAAACATTAGCTGTAAAGTGGTTTTTCCTGGAGAAGGCCTTCCTAAGGAAACAGAAGACATTCTAAAGTACAGACAAGCTGTTTGCTTTTGTTACTTTGAACCCAAAGGAAGATCTCACTTATTATAATCAAAGAAGGGACTGGAAATCAATACTGTGGGTCCTCTGCAGAGTTGAGACTTGTGCTTCTTTTAATCTTTAATCTGTCTGTGTGACAAATTCTTCTGCTTGTTGGAAAGGTCACATGTGGGTTTTAGTCTTTCCTCCTATGGAAATACTCTCTTCAGAGGATGGGAGAGGCCCCTTAGAACAGGAAATAAGCAATTTCCTATCATTGAGAAACTGAAACTCTTAAGTTTATAAGACTCACCCAGGTTGTAGAAGGAGGAGACCCTGACCAGCTTCAGAGAAGACCCCAGACCTGTCCCTAGGCCTGCAAGCTGTGCAGTTTCAGCTGTGCTGTTCTCTGAGTGGCTGCCTGAGCTGATGTGGACTCTGCAGGGAGGCAGCTGCTGTGAATCCATTCCAGCTCCTGTAAGTAACTCCTCACCACACCCCTGTTAGCAACCCCAAAGAAAACCCGGTTGTCCCACAGGGTGGCCCTTCATGGTGTTGGTACTATGCTCTGTCATAGGTTCTCCTTCGTGTGTGTGTGTCTGTGTGTGTGTGTGTGTGTGTGTGTGTGTGTACATTCATCTACACAGGTAAAGTCTCTAGTACAACATCAGTTTTCATAAGATCCAATTGGTTTGTGCGATCACGTCTTGGTTTGATATCAGCCGACGGTGGAATAGTGCGGCCGGCTTTGTCTGCACAGCTGTTGTCATCCTGGGTGTGTGGATGCTGGCTGTGTAAAAGATGCTCTGTAGAAATGTAGGGAAGGATGAACTTTACAAATCCAGTCACTGATCAGACCTGTAGTCTGGAGTGGAGGTGCAGAGCACAGGAGGGAATGTGAAGAGTTAGACTACATGGCGGTTTGAACAAGGACCCTGGTGTACTTGAATTCCAAGTGATCAGGGAGTAGCACTACTTAGAAGGAATAGGAGGTATATCTATATTGGGGTAGGTGTGGTCTTGTTCGAGGAAGTATGGCACTGGAGAGGACTTTCATATTCCAAAAGCCAAGCCAGGTCCTGTGTTTCTCTCTCATCCTGTGCCTGTGGATTGTGGTGTAGAACTCTCAGGTCCTTCTCCAGCACCACGTCTGCTGCTTGCTGTCAGACTCCATGTTTTGATGACAATGGACTAAACCGCTGGACCTGTAAACAAAGCCCAATCAATCCTTTCCTTTATAATAGTTGCCATGGTTATGTTGTCTCTACACAACAATGGAACACTTACTAAACTTACAGCTCTGCTGGTTTGGGGGAGGACATCTGCTTTTGTGTCTCAGGTTGCTCAGCTGAAACTTTCCAAATCCTTCCCTTTTGCTCCAAACTCTTACATTCTGCAGTTCCTTAGACTTTGCTCTTAATCCCTTTTTTAGGAGTCTGGCTTCACCAGAAACTCTTTTTAAGAACAGGCCCAGTGGTAGAGTCCCCAGTGAGCACCTGGACACAGGTCCATGACTGAACTATGTGTTGCACACCATCAACTCTCGAGTTACTTCTGCAGCTCGGCCTCTGTGGCACACACAGCTGGTCTTCTCAGCTCTGTCTGGCTTCACTCCACTGCTGCTGCTGTTTTTGGGCATCATCCCATGGTACCTTCAAAATGCTGGGGTCTTCTGCTGCAACTGTGCTTACACTAGTAGCCTATCCTGGGCTCTCTCCATGGAGTCCAGTCCTACTACACAGTGCCTAGCACCCACGACACCTTTATACCTTCAGAACTAGCACCACCAGGGTGATTCTTATACACTATCAAGTTTGGCTGCCAGCACAAGGCACAATCTTGACCATGTCTGGAACACAGCCTGTGTGTGCTGACTCTCAGGAAACACTTTCCAGAAGACCTCTCCTCTAAAATGCTGGGTTTTTTTTTTTTTGAATCACTGCTAATTTCTCAACTCCAGCTAGTCAGCATTGAGTATCCCAACAAAGCAAAGGTTTCACTTTTGTAGTTCTGGTACCTTGTGAATAACAGCTGATACTTCAGCCCCCAATACCCAGAACCATTATTCTAACGTCACAAGCCAGGCCCCCGTTGTCTGCGCTGCTCTCAACACTCTTAGCTGCCAGGCTCCCAAAGAACGGCCCAGTGAGCTCTCAACACTTGATGATTTTCCAGCCCATATTTCCAAAGTTCTTCTACAAGCCTTCCCAAATCCCATGGTAAGCAGTCACAGGAATATCACACTATCTTGATATGAACTTGTCTTCTTGAGGGTTACTATTGTTGTGTAGAAACATCATGACCAATGAAACTTGGGGAAGAAAGGGTTTATTTGACTTCCATTTCTAAATCACTGTACATCAGTTGAAGGAAGTCAGGACAGGACTCAAACTGGGCAGACAGGAATCTGGAGGCAGGAGCTGGAGTAGAGGCCGTGCATGGATGGGTGCTGCTTACTGGATTGTTCCTCATGGCTTGCTCAGCTTGCTTTCTTATAGAAAACTATGGTGGGACCACTGCCATTGACCGGTAATTAAGAAAATGTCCTACAATCTTGCCTACAGCCTGATTTGATGGAGGTGTTTTTAAAATTGAGGTTCTCTACTCTCAGAAGACTTTAGCTTAAGTCAAGTTGACACAAAACTACCCAGCATATACCTTACATTTACCAGTTTCATTCATTATTGCTATATTACCTGACATCTATGATAGAAGGACCTGTGACTCCCTGTCACCAAGATTCAGTGGTACATTACTACAATGATGTCATAACTGGCTATTACAATCCACATTATTAAAACAATGTGTTTTTCTTTTTGATTCTAAAACATTTAACTGTATTGAGAAGTTTGCTGTAAGACCTTCCCTGTATTTAATTATATTCAAGCATTTATATTCCTTTTAAGAAACTTATTAGAGTGCTAGAGAGATGGCTCAGCAGTTAAAAGAACTTGCTACTCTTGGAGAGAATCTGGGTTCAATTCTCAGTTCTTACAACCATCTACAACTGCAGTTCCAGGTGTCTGATGCCCTCTTCTGGACTTTGTAAGTGCCATGTACACATGTCACATACACACATAGATATAAGTAAAATAATTATACACAGTAAAATAAAAATCAATATTTTAATGATAGCACATTAATGATACATAATAATAGGTTTCACTGTGATGTTTCTATAATTGTGCATATGCTATTTTCATTATTATCAGCCCTTCTATCACCTCTCATGTCCCCTTCCCACTCCCTCCAGCTGCTTCCTCTTCCCAATTACTCCTCCCCTACCTTCATGTGAGGCTTACTTACAAGTTATTTTATCTAATGATCCCATTTAGGATCATTTGTAGAAGCTCGGTGAGGAGCTACTTATAAGAATATGGATTCCTGAAGAGTGGCCACACCACTGATAAAATGTCAATCGTACTCCAGCATCATTAACTGCAGATAGATTTTCAGGGGGCCCTGGGGCCTCATGAGCCTCCTTTTCTCCATGAAGGGAAGGCTGACAGGCCTGCTTTTGTGCAGGGATCATGCAAGTGCTCTGAGCTGCTGAGAGTTCAACAGTGCAGCAGCCATGTCATGGCTGGAACACAGGGTTCTCTTACATCCTTTTTTCTCCCTTTTAAATGAGATCCTGACTCTTGGGTGTTGTGATGTAGATGTGTGGTTTAGTAAATTCTTTTATTCTCACGTCATGGGCTCATCTTCCTGGAAAAACATTTTGGTGGATAGTTGGGGAAATCTCCATTTGGCTTCATTGTCCTCTCTTGATTCTGTGGCTTGTGTCAGTTGATGGGACAGCTCATGGGCAGCTGAAGGTTTCTGTCTGGAAAGGTTTTGCAGTGAGATTCAAAGCTCCAGACTGAGAGGCTGAAAGTACTTAACCCTTTACCTTAGGAGAGAAGTATGACAGGCATTGCTTACCTTGTACTTCAACATCCCATGACCCCTGACAAACGAAGGGGATTTGAATGCAGACCACACCAGCCCTTCTCAGACAGACCCATTTCTGGGGTCAGCAGCCTCTCAGTTGCAAGTGGTACAGAGGAAAGCGAGGCAGAATGAGTGGACGGGCAATCCTAGTTGACTGTGTGAAAACACCTTTGCAGTTGTGTTTGTGATGAGTATATGGTAAGGGTCCCTCTAAGGGCCATGACAGGACTGCATGCAAGTGATGTGTTCAGAAGCTTGTTACACTCAGTTCTCCTTGGCTAAGCAGAAGACAGTATATTGACTTGGTAACCAGACAGTCAAAAGCTCAGTTTTGGGGGCTGGGAGGATGGCTAAGTGGGTAAGGCCCTTTCTATAGAATCATGAAGACCAGAATTCACATCCCTGATACCCAGTGGGACACCTGTTCCATGTCCTCAGCTGACCAACCCTACCAAGAACCAGAGTGAGACCCCAGTCTGTTTCTTACCTTCTTGGGAATGACATTTTCTCTTCATATTCTTGTAAATACAAGGAATAAGTAAGATGATGATGACGATGACAATGCTATGATGGTAGATTCTTCCTTATTGGAAAACTGCCTGGAAGACAGAACCTGGGTGGTGTTCATGGTATATGGAAGCTGGGTGATATCTGTGGTCCTTGATGTAGGTCCATAAAAAAATTCAGGAAAATTCTGGATAAAGTTAAAAACACTGCTGCATCACCACCTTCTCTTCAGGCAGTCGGAGGGACTCTTTGTAATAACCGTTTATAATTCCTGAGTATAGAGAGGAGTGGAGCTGTGTGAATGATGTCCTTGCGGAGTTTGTGTCATTAAAACAGAAAGCAAATTTCTATCAAAGCATTAAACAATGTGACATACTTAATGTGGTAGAACTTTCTGGATGTTGGCACAATTGGTTGTGTTTAATTGTGTCAGAGAAAGATATAGTGAAGCCTTTCACAGTGACGTGGAGCTGGTACAAGGGCAGCTATAAGTGAGAAGCTATAAGTATAGTTGTATAGTATATGTGTTTTAACAAATGAAGCTTGCCTGAAGATCAGTGGGTAAAGGGAAGCCACACCTTTAATCCCAGGATTTGGGAGACAGATGCAGACAGATCTTTGTGAGTTCAAGGCCACCATAGGCTACTCAAGATCAATTCAGAATCCATGTGGTAGTGGCTCACACCTTCAATCCCAGTACCAGAGAGTGACATGCCTTTAATCCCAGCACTTGAGAGGTGGAGACAGGAATGATATGGCTGTGAGGAAAGAGGAATATAAAGGAGAAGAGACAGGAACTGACTGGAGTATGGAGTGTGAGGTTTGTGGAAAGCATTTCAGGAGGGTCCCTTTGCTTGTCTTAGTCTTGATAGAGGCAAGGTCTTTCTAGTGTCTTGGCTGCTTTGCTTTCCTGATCTTCAGCTTGAACCCCAATATCTGTCTCTGGGTTTTTATTATTTGTGCTACAAAAAAATGGAAGTTTACACTGATGTTTGCTGACTTGTGGCCTATTAGCAGGCCGCATAGTGTCTGGACCAATTAGTTAGTACAAAATGAGAAACACTGGGAGGTGAGATGAAAAAGAGGAATCCCTGTGGTCATTACTGGATCTCAGACAGGAAGACTACCAGGAAATGACCCACCCTGTCTATCAAATGTGATGGAGTTGTCCCCTGATAATCTAGGTAATACCTACTTGATTTTTCCTTCTGGAACTTTAAGAGTTCCTTGAGCCAGTGCCTGCAGTCTGCTGTAGAGAAAAGACCCTGGGAGAGAGGGGCCCTCTGGTCCTGTGATACCAGTGACAATGCAGCCTCAGGGGTCCATCAGGAGCTGGGTCTCAAATCTACTATGACGTAAGGTAGACTAGTCCAGAACTGAGAGAAGATCCCAGAAGTAAATGGTAACAGCGACCTAGTGAGTAATTTGTAGGATCATAGTCATCACACGCACACACACACACACACACACACACACACACACACACACACAGGAATACTAATAACAAAGAAATAAAATTTAAAAGGAAGTTAACTTTATTTCCTTTTGCTTCTGTCTAACAGGAATCAGCAAAGTTTTTTTTTTTTTTTTTTTTTTTTAGGATTTAACTCATAGGTATACAGTGTACAGTGCTCTGCTTGCATGTATGCTCACACACCAGAAGAGGGCACCAGATCTCATTACAGATGTTGAAAGCAGCTGTGTGGTTTCTGGGAATTGAACTCAGGACCCCTGTAAAAGCAGCCAGGACTCTTAACCTCTGAGCCACCTTTACAGCCCAATTAGCAAACTCTTTAGTACTCAAGACAGAGGAGGCAGGAAAGCCAGAGGGAAAGAAGAAAGAAAGATTAAAGAGTAGAAACAGAATAAATATCAGAAAGCACTATTTAGATATTCAAACTCATCTGTGGTTTCCCCCACCAAATGGTCCGGATCCTAAAGGTAGGTCCTGGATTATTTATTGAGGTTAAGCCAGCACCCTCCAAGATGAGCAAAGAGATCTTATTAGACAAAAACTATACAAAACTATATATAATCATAGAAATGTTTTCAAAAACTCACAAGTCTGTGCTATATCCCTAAGATATGGTATCTGGCAGAAGTAAGTAATACCTTCTTGGATTTAATCCATAGGAGACACTTAAATATTCATTACATGTTAATTAATTAACTCCCCTCCCCCACACTGCCATAAATTTTAAGTACAAAATTGTAGCTCATACTCCGAAGACATTTAAAGTTCCCAGCTCTTCCCTACCATTGTAGATTTATAAAGGCCGACATTCATAACCGCTTTGTTCTAGTTTTCTCACTTTTTCCATTCCAAGGAAAGAAATTGCTGTCAGTAGAAAAGGGAGTGCTGAAATGCTAATTAAGAATCCAATAATAGCTGGTTCCTGGTGGCACAGGCCTTTAATCACAGCACTCAGGCCCAGGCAGGAGGATCTCTGTGAGTGAGAGGTCAGCCTGGTCTACAGGGAAAGAGCCAGAACAGCCAGGGCTACACAAAGAAACCCTGCCTCAAAACACACCCTCCCACCCACCCCCACAAAACAGAAAATAATCTAGCAATGTGGGGTTGGGGAAAGAGCTCACTAAAGTGACAGCCACAAAAGCATGAAGAGGAAGACTTGAGTTCAGATCCTGAGCACTCCCACAAAAACACCCTTCATCTGTAACTTGAGCACTAGGGGAAGGTGGCAACCTAAGGAGCCCTGTAGCTCATTGGTCAGCCAGTCTAGCCAATCAGTGAGCCAGATTTAAAGAGACCAATCAGGTTGGGGGTGGGGGGAGAAGATGAAGAAGAAAGTGGAGAGCAATACAGGAAGGTAAGTAACACCACCAGCTTATCTCTGGTCATCCCATGCCATGCACCCACAGCAAAATCATGCACATACCCTAGCGCGCGCACACACACACACACACACACACACACACACGCACACACCTTAGCACAGTCTCACTTTTCCTCAATTTTCAAGCACACCTGGTGTCTACTTGTTTATACTTTCAAAGCAGTTCCCACACACTTAGTGTTTTTTATGTTTCCTACTAACCCTGGCACACACTCTCCTTGATTTCCAAATGCAGTCAGTGTTCAGCATTCCTAGTATATAAGAAAACAATTGGTCACAACAAGTGACTCATACCTCGAGGCAGTGGTGAAAGGCAGAACCGTCTGGCGGCCTTCACAACTGCTGTGCATCCCAAGATTCTCCCAAGGATCTAGCATTGATTTTAAAAGAGAAAAAGGAAGGAAGAAAGAAAAAAAATCACAGCCCTCTCTTTAAACCTTCACATCTGTAATCCAAATTCAAACTCAACACGCATCAGTCCACAGGGCATCACTCTGTGTGTTAGAATAAAGTCAACCAGTTCCACATGAGGTGGAATTAATTTTAATCATTCACATCATCCCCATTTTCTAAATTTACACAATAAAAGTCCTCATTGTAAATAAGTGTACTGCTACCCAAGCACTAGGGATACTGAGGCAGGAGGATGTAAGTTCAACACCAGTCTCTCTCATTGTATGTATGACAGACAGGTGGCAGTTACAAGGGTGGTTTGACACAACCTTCATTTCTCTGGTTTTCACCTTTAAAATTTAAGATCCTTTACAGTATACATACTGGGAAATAGATACGTAACTCATTTAAAATACACACACACACATATGTTTTAAATCCATAAATTATTCAAAGTATCCCCAAAATAACTTCTTACCCAGTGAATCAAAATTATATTGTTACAATGAGAATATTTATTTTAGAAATATATATATGTAGGTTAGTGAATAACTCATTAACCTGAGATGACATGGATCAGAGAACAAAACGTTGGGCTCATAGAAAAGCAAATTTAAAATGTTATTTTTTTAACTTTTTGCAAACTTTTCAGTCCATGTTTTGTTTAATTTTTCCTTAACGTTCTCAATTAAGCTACCTGCTATGACTCCTTAGAGAGGGGTAAACGCTGAAAGATACAGGCAATGTTTATTATAAAACAAATTTCCTTATCTGAGGCATGTCAATCTCATATCTCAGAATAAAATAATTTATTTTTTAATGTAAACAAGAAGGAGCGGAAATCAGAGGACCCGAAAACTCCCAGTTCATTGTTCTCTGATTCACAAAACTTTCTATTTCTGATCAGCACCGGCTCCCACATCCAGTTGCTAACTGGGGTCCTCCAAATACTTCCAAGTCTAAAGGGACTAGGTAGCTACAAGTAAAGGCCAAACTTTGCTCTCTGCCTAGCGAATTTAAGATGCGTGTTACCACTAGAGGACGCCCTCGGCCTGTTTTGCAAGTTCTCTATTTTCTACACGGGAAACTTTCCAAGAAATGCTCTGTACTCGAATCAGTGTTTTAATAAAAACTTGCCCAAAACTCACGCAACCGAGGTAGCCAGTACAAAGTCTTCAGGGCTCCCCACACCAATAAAGACGTCACAACCAACCATCTACGAAAACTGAAATGAGAATTCAACACACACACACACACACACACACACACACACACACACAGGTTTTTATTTCTCGTCTCAGTTTCCTTTAATTTACAATAATTTTTTAAAATCTATTTTGGTTTCTGGGGACTTTGGGTGATCTCAAATGCATGTTTCTAGTGTTGGCCCCAAAGTGGCAAAGGAGAGGGCCAAGGAATACAGAAGGCTTGACCTTGGCGGGAGTGGGGAGGCTTGGAAAAGGCGCCCAAGGTAGTTGCATGAGGAAAGAGACCCCGTTTTTTGCCCCTCTTCCCCCCCCCCAAAAAAAAAAGAAAAAGAAAAGAAAAATCAGCAAGGAGATAGGAGGAAAAGTAAGTTGGTCAGTGGTTGCAGGACAAAGAAGGGAAACAGAAGCGAAGTTTACCATTGTGTCCCTTGTGGAAGGGTGGGGCAAGAGCTCTGATCCAACCCGCCTGCCGCTCAACCCCTGCCTAGGGCGGGCCTGGGGCGGAGCAAGCCGCTGGGCGGGTCAACTTTCTCTCAGGGGCGGGGTTCGAACCCCAACCCCCCCCCCTTTTTTTAGTCTATTTGGATTTTATTCCCCCACCCTCAGGAGGCGATTAAAGTTTTTCCTCCGCTAACGATCCCCTTGGCCCGCCGCTCTCTCAAGTTTGCCTCCTCCGTTGGGCAGTAGGCTGGACGCGGAGCAGATCCTAAGGCCCTTGAGCTCCCTGATCCTCACCCGTGCCGGCCTCTCCTTCTCCTGCTTCCACTGCAGCCACGGCAGCCACTGCCGCCACTGTACCCACCGCCGCCGCCACTCTACCCACCGCCCCCCAGTCCGGCCCAGGAAGCAGCCCCTGAGTGCAGAAGGGCAGACGGGCGACCATAAACAAGTCGCAGGCACCAGGAGCACCCGCCGCCGCAGCTCGCCTCTCCCATTCGCCCACGCCCGCATCGGCGGCGCTGCACCGAGAAGAACGCGGTCCGGACGGCGCGGGTGCCCGGCCTGGCCCGCGCCTTCCTCCCCGCGGGGACGCCAATGCCAGGCCAGCGCCGCCGACTGCGCCTCCTTAAAAAGCACTTTCCTGCCTCGGGTAGGAAAAAAATCCAGCGGAGTTTTTCGTTTCCTTCCTTCCTTCCTTCCTTCCTTCCTTCCTTCCTTCCTTCCTTCCTTCCTTCCTTCCTTCCTTCCTTCCTTCCTTCCTTCCTTTATTTCTTTTTCGGTGTAACTTTCCGCAAACGGCGGAAACTGGAAGCGATCTCTAGAAAATTCTCCCGCAGTCGGCGGCGGGAAGCGCGGGTGTGGCGAGCCGGGAGAGCACAGGCAAACTCTAGGCCGCCGTCCCCGCCTAAGCTCGGATGTGCTGACCTGTGAAGTCCGCGAGAGGCGCCTCTGCCACACTCAATGGGTCTGTTCTCCGCAGCCGAGCCCGGAAGCAAAGTCGCCCGGCTCCTTTTCCCATTGCCTCGGTCTCCCGCATTTGAACTTCCCACGCTCGCTCCTTCGCTCTCTAGGTGTGCGCCTGGCACGAAGGCCACGCGGGCAGAGAGGACTGCAGGGGAGGGGGGGGGGAGGCGGCGCGCTGGGGATCTTCTCCTTTTGCCTCCGCAGAACCCAGTTGTCAACGCGATTGTCCCCATGGTCCCCTCCGGAAGACTGCGCTCCCTGGCGAGGCTGCGCCAGGTGTTAAGCAGCCAAAGTGAAGAGCTCGGGATTGGGGGGTCAGAAGCATCCCGCCGCCCACTCAAAGGCCCAACTCAGCCAACTTGGCTGGCTCCCTTCCGCAGGACCCCCCCCCCCCACCCTTCGCCATGTGCACCTAAAAGGAGGAAAAAACAGAAGTCTCTTCTCCCCCCCTCATTTTTTTCTCTTTTCTCCCTCTTTTCTTCCTCTTTTGCACTTCTTACCTCAGAGAGAGAGATGCCCACAGACTGCTTCCACAAACTGCTTCTAAGTCACTTGCCCACCACCATCCCCCCTCCTCAAAATTAGTTTCCTCCTCTTTCCCCAAGGCACAAAGAAGTTGGGGAGAAATCCCTTTTCTTCTTCCCCTGCCCGGAGCTCTTTCTTAAGACTAGGGTGCACTTTCTTCCCTCTCTAGTTCTCAGAACTTTCATCCTCACCCAGAAAAAAAAGAAAAGAAATCAATGAAAGGCTTTGGCATGGGCTGAGCTGCGGATTAATTAGAAATTAGATCCAATCAGCCACTTCTTAGCTCCAAATTCTCTCTCTCTCTCTCTCTCTCTCTCTCTCTCTCTCTCTCTCTCTCTCTCTCTCTCTCTCTCTCTCTCTCTCTCCCTTGCTCCCTCTCTCCCTCCCTCCCTCCCTCCCTTAGTCTCAGGAGTAGTCCCAGGGCTGCAAAGGCAGTGCACATGTGCACATGACTCAAGACTAGAGAGAGATGAAATTGCACTGGTGCCTCGCCTCTGCAGCCACGGCCACACACGGGCTTTCCTATTACTGCTGCTAGTGCACCTTTTTCTTCTGGAAAAGAGCAGTTGAGTGCTTGGCCAACGCGGCCGCCTACAAACACTGGTTCAGGTGCATCCCTTCACTATTCTACTTGCTGCTGATTTCAATCTGGTCAGAGAATGCCCAGAACAAATGGGAAAGACTGAGAAGGCTATAGACTTCTTTGTCTGCTTTTGCACTTCACTTTTTTTCCTAAGGCAATTCTCAGAGCCGCGAATCCACCAGGTGCTGGTTAAATGTGTGCATTCAACCATTAAAGAGTGGGCCCCGGTCTCACATCAATTGCTACCCAGGGGCTGAATACATGCCACAGGTCAAGAAAATAAGAAATGAAGTTTAATGGAATTTAATTTGCCCTTTTCGAGACTGGAAGAATGCATAAAAAAGTCTGAAATTTGAGCATTTGTTCCGCATTTAAAATAGGATTTCTATTGGCAGCTTCAGCGGGTTAGGCCTCTGTTCTAAGGAATGCTGGGAGTTCTACCTCAACTTAGAAATCCCTGGTAAAGTGGCTAGGCTATAAGATGGGACCTCCAGCTTAATGTACTCAGGCAAGATGGCTAAGCTCTCCTAAATAGCAAACTCTGCCTTTGTCAGCCCTTCAGTTGGGGATCAAACTAGTATTGTATTTCGATATTGACAGTTGTCTGCTTATGACTGCAAACTAGCTTTATAGGGGTTTACGGTTCCCCTTTTCTACAAGGCTGGGGGCAGACAAAACAATCCAAAGTCATTAAAGTTGCTATAAAGTATGTTGATACCAATGGGAGAGTCTGCTGTGAAGGAGGAGGGGATAAAGCAGCAACCTGTGATTGCTGAGACTTACCTAGCACTTCTCTAAGAAGAAAGGGAAAGCAGTGGGGAAGGAAAGGAAAGCTCCGCCCCCAGCTGTACTGTTTGTTTTGCCACTAAAGAAGGCTATAGGGTCTTTCTCTGCTATTATTGCCTGACGCCTAGAATTTAAATATATCACAGATGGAAATTCCATATTAAAAAGCCTTCCCCTAAAAAAATTATTCTTGTTTAAAATTTTAAACCTAAATAATGTTCTTTGAACTAGTTTCAGAAAATAAACTCATATTAAAAAGCCTTCCCCTAAAAAGTAAGATTATCCTTGATTGAATTTTTTTTCACCTAACAAATGTTCTTTGAACTAGTTTCAGAAAACAAACTCTTAAACTGAGGAACTTCTTTCCTCAGGCCCCTGAAATGGCCCTAGAAAAACAGATCACCACCCATTTCTTCTGTTACTGTAGAGACCAGCTCTTCAACTCCCAAATCGAGGTACATGGCTTGACATGTGCTTTGAGGACATAGGTGCTTACTAGTCTTGCAGAGTTGAGATGAGTTCATAAAATAAGCTTCATGTGTTGCCTGCACAGGCACTGATTCAGGGGTGTCAGCAGGGACTGTCTGGCTAGTGAGAGCTATTGATTACCTCAGACCACCACCTGAGGACTGATTTAGTCAACCTGCTTCAAGAACAGCTTTATTAGCAGGCAGGAATTTCAGCTTCTTCCCCCTTTTCCCCCAACTCTTGAATAACAAAAAGTGAAATGGACAAAGGCAAACTAAAAGAGAAAGAAAGGAGTTTTGTGGTAACCTAAGACCTTGCCCCCCAAAAAATCAAAATTAATTTCAAACTCCTCTTTCTAAAACTCCATCCATCTCAAAGTCATTCTCTAGAAAATTTTAGATGATATTTCTGTTTCTACTGTGTTTATGTGTTTTCATAAGCATTTACTCAATAGCCTGTTTTTTTCAACTAGGTTTTTGAATTTGGTTTTGGTTAAAAGTCTTCTATTGCAACCCAGGCTGGCCTAGATCCACAGCAGTCACTTAACTCAGCTTCCAAAGAACCAGGGTAGTAGGTGTTTGCTGCCATGCCCACCCACCCTTCCTACAAGATGCCTGAGATAAAAAAATGACCAAAAGTAAGATTATGTGCAACTTTGTTCAGTAGTAAACTATGGTAGCAAAAACAATGGTGACAATGAGGAAAGATGGACATCCAGGATGTATGATGTCTTAGAGTCTCTGAAGAACAACCAATCAGAGAAGGTCTCTTACAGTCAAGGGTTTAGAGAGTATACCTTACTTAGCTGCCCTGGTGAAGGTTGGCCAACAGAAATGGGCATAGCTTGAAGTTGGATACAATACAATGTATCTCTGTTCCCAAGGTCACTGTGGAAACTTTGTCTCTAATTGTTGTAGCCCTACATAGTGGAGATAGTGAAGAGATTGAAGACCTGTCAGAATAAGGACTTTAAAAATTGCCCCCAAACCTGGAACAATACCATCACAGACAAGCAGAAATGCCATTACAGCTAGATGTCAATTTTATTCTTCACATCAATTGGTGCTGTCATCTGTACACTGGACCACTGTTGATGGAGGCTTCTAGTTGGTTTCTAGCCACCCAGACCCAAAATAATCACACAGAAATTATATTGATCACAACAATGTTTGGCCAATACATTATGGATACTTTAACCTACATCTTAAATTAACCCGTTTCTATTATTTAGTATTTTATAAGAGGCTTGTGGTTAACCAGTAAGGTTCTGTCCAGTGTCTGTCTCTTTCAGTGACTACATGGTATCTCTCTGACTCTGGCTTCATTTTTCTTCTATCTATGCTTAAATTTCTTCCTTGTTCTGTTCTGAGCTGCCATAGGCCCAAAGCAGATTCTTTATTAATCAATGGTAAAAAAACATATTCACAACATACAGAGGGGAATCCCACATCAGACTACTTTTCCTCCCGAGAAGCAACATTCTAATAGAATTTCCTTTGCCCTGCCTTCCACCCTCCACTAATCATTCCCTGGTGAATTGGTGAATAATTTTATGATTCTGATCAGCATTGTTTAATCTCCTCCTGCTCTACCTCTTGTTTATCTGACTCTGCCTCATGCCAAAACATGTGAATACCAAACTCATTTTTCAGATGTAGGCCTACCACTCCCCTGATGTCCTAAACAAGGGGATTACCTCAGTTCTTTATTTTTCTATGTGCTTTTAATATCAAAAATCCATCATCCCTCCCCAGAAATGTCCATCCGTAGATATGCTGAAGCCAAAGTAATTTTATGTGGAAAATATTTTAACCAAGTAGTGGCACTCACTCTTCAAAGTCATTTTGAGGCTTCTCAACAGCTCCCTAGTAATGGTCATTCAAAACCTCTGACTTTACATTCTGAAACTGCTACTGCACAACCTTCAAGTTAGAAACTTCACTTCCTGTTCCCAATACTAAGCAGGTCCTGCCCTTTAGGTTGCAGTCCTGGACTGAAAGGCATCCTCCATGAGCCATTCTCTGTTTGAAGATGCCCAAGAATGAATGAAGTCCAGTAGGTTTACGGGCACTACACACACATACTTCAGAGAATCATGGTGTAGAAGGTTCTTCTGTCTATGTGTTATTTTCATTGGTTAATAAAGAAGCTGCCTTAGCCTTTTGATAGGCCAGCCCTTAGATAGGTGGAGTAGACCAAACAGAATGCTGGGAGAAAGAAAGCAGAGTCAGGCAGATGCCGTGATTCTCCGACCCAAGATGGACGTAGGTTAGGATCTTTCCTGGAAAGCCACCACTTCATGGTGCTACACAGATTATTAGAAATGGGTTCATCAAGATGTGAAAATTAGCCAATAAGAGGCTGGAACTAATGGGCCAGGCACTGTTTAAATGAATACAGCTTCTGTGTTATTATTTCCAGGGCTAAGTTAGCTGTGCAGGAGCTGGGCGGAACAAAAGGCAGGCCTGCTCGCCTCATCACTAAGAATCACACTCAGACAAAGCACTCATCAAACAAAAATGAATATTTTTTGCTGTTTTAGAAGAGGCTTTTACATAGGAGAAGTCCAGACACTTGGTAGAAAAATTTTAAATTTGTTGTCACTTTTAAGTGTGTTTTTGCAGGTGAATTGTGTATGTTTGTGAAGGGGTGTGTGTGTGTGTGTATGTGTGCATTATACTTATCGGACAGAGATTAACCTTGGATGTGGAGCCACAGGTTCCAGCCCCCTTGCTTTAGAACACAGTGTCTTTCACTGGCCACAGCTCTCTGAGATGGCTATGGTGTCTGGCCAGTAAGTCCCAGAAATCCCACCTCTACCCAGATCTGTATCTGAAATGACCTTGAACTCTTTGTGTATCCCACCTTCTAAAAGTTAAATATGATTATTTAATGGGGAGTAAGTGTGGGGGGAAACCAGGAAATAAAAGAAGGTCCAGAAGATGGGAGAGAAGGTATAAGGCAGAGATGAAGAAGGACAGCAGAACATGAATATATGAGAAGGGAATGGAAGCTACTGGGAGAGGAGGGCACAGTAGGGCAGGGGTGGGGGAGGCTGTAGTGGTGTCTGTAGTGCAGTGTGTGTTTTTCATGTCAGTGTTGCCTCCATGCTGTGTTTACTCTATAGTAGGCACTGTAAGTGAAAACACAGAGGACAGAACTGTAAGGGGTAGTGACGGAGGACTCCAATGTTGGCCTGATTAGCTTAGCAGATATGGAGAATGGTTGAGATGCTCTGTGTCTGTGGGAGTGTTTCCAGAGGGAACAGTGAATCACAGCAAGACCCTCCATCAGTGGGGTGACCCAGCCCAGCTCACCACAAAGAGGAAGTGTCTCTATTACTGTCACCACCACAGGTGTTCCTAGTGACAAAGCCATGGATCCCTGTCAGTAGCTCCAGCTTTCACTGTCAGATTGTCACTGCTGAGGCATCCAGCCTGCTGGACTCAGCAGTACTGAGTTCTCTGCCTCTCCATTGTACCCAGGACAATCTGTCAGTTTGAGGTGTCATTTCTAGGAAATATCCCTGGGTGGAATTTATGGTAGTGTCTAATTGGAGAATCACCTTGCTTGGGCATAAGCCAGACTGATTCACCTAAAGCAGGGAAAATACACTCCATGTCATTGTGTCTCCTGGCATGAACCTGGGCCCTGGGAGAAAGCAGTCTGTGGTCCTGGGATTTCAGAAGGTCCATCAGCTTTCAGGCAGATGTCATGATGTGAGTTCTTTCCCACTAGGTTTTTATAAGGACAGATCACAGTCAGACAAGATGTCCAGGAGTGAGGCACATTCAGAGGGGACAATAGTGTTCATGTGTGTTGAGAGATGCCTAGCAGAGAGAGAAAAGGACAAAAATTTACTTTCCCTAGATGGTTGTGGAAATCTCATTCTAGACGAAGTGAATGGGGTTCCATTAGCAAGCATTTCTGACTCAGGAGCATCCTCATTCCCAGGACTGCAGAGCACAATGGGCACAAACACCAGGAACTCCCATATCCTCTCCAGCTGACCCAGGAGGCACAGCAGCGCAGGACCATTCCTGCTTGTTTAGCACACAGCTTTGGCATCACTTGCAGAGAGTGCTCAGGGGAATGGGTACCAATACTGGGATCAGAAAATGAGTACATAGGCCAAACTTGGTCTCCTGTTGTCCACTAATCTCTTGAGCTGCTTTCACACTGAAGCTGGGATAGAGTGTTTGATGTAGAGCCAGGTAGGGAGTGACTTGCCAAATTGTAAATATTATGTGGCCCTTAAGTAAAAGCTATGCAATGTCTGCTGAAATGAACACAATTATCTGCTCCTGTCTCCCTAGGAGTTAGTCTAGGGGAGACTGAGAGGCCAGAACAGAGGTTTCCTTATGCCGCACTTAGAATAACTGGCAGATCCTATGAGATTTAAATTTTGCCTGGTATCCCCTGCTTTAGGTTCTATAGGTGAGAGTAGATGGATTTTCTAGGGTGCGTCCTCAGGCAGGAGCATGCAGTACTGGTTGAGGAGGGAATAAATCACCTTTCTGGGTGAGAGGGTCGGGGAAGGGCATATAACGACTGTGAACTCAGTGCTGGTAGTAAATGAGGTAGTCAGCGAAGCTGTGTATGGTGACCTCTGTCCTCAGCTCTGAGAAGGCTGATGAAGAGAACTTGTGCAAGCTGGCAACCCAGCTTATACAGGGAGGGGAAAAATTAGGAGGGGAAGATAAATAAAGAAATGAAGAGAGAACTGGGGTGGTGTGACTCCTGTCTCTTGGAGCAACTTTGGTTTTAGAGATTCAGTGACTTCTGGTGAACCACAATGAACTTCAGTTTCTTCTATTCTAGGCTCACCATCTTGTTCTAGTATTTTTTTTTTGAAAATTCTCAGCTTTTCTGAAAGCCTTGGAGAGAAAGTGCGTGGGTTGAGGTAGGGAACAAACCCCATGGTTTGTACTGTACAGTTATCCAGAAAGAGCCTGATGTGGATGGGGGTCTGAGGTTGGAGGCCAAAGATCATCAGTTCAGCTAGGAGCATCCTTCCTCCTTGATGCTATGGCCTTGTGCCCCTCAAACTCTATTGTTGATTGATGGAGGAGGGTCTTCTGTCTGTGTGTTACTTTCATTGGTTAATAAAGAAACTGCCTTGGCTTTTGATAGGACAGCAGCTTAGATAGGTGGAGTAGACAGAACAGAATGCTGGGAGGAAGAAGGCAGTGAGGCAGACACCATGCAGCTAGCCACCAGGTCAGACATGCTGAATATTTCCCAGTAAGCCACCACCTCATGGTGAGATACAGATTATTAGAAATGGGTTGAATCAATATGTGAGAGTTAGCCAATAAGAGGCTACAGACAATGGGCCAGGCAGTGTTTAAAAGAACACAGTTTCTGTGTAACTATTTCAGGTAAAGCTAGCTGGGAACAGGGCCGCAGCCCACCGCTCCCACCACTACAGTTGATTCCCTCAAACTCATGGATTGGCCTCCCGTACAATGAGAAAAGAGTCAGGGTGCAGTATTGAGCTTGGTCACTGTGGCCTAGGCCATGGGTTTCCTTCTCTAAACCCAGCCTCAGATGTGAAGGGCACTGTAATAGATGCCAGCTTCCTGCTGATGACATTCATGAAAATTTCAGAATCAGGCTGTGACCTCAGGCAGTTTGGGGTTTGTCTGTCACACCCTTCACTTTTTTCTTAGAGGTTGTGTGGTTACATCAGCTTCCAGGAGAGGCTCCAGGGGCTTGGGTCCCCTTCCTGAGAGGCCTTGGCACTCAGGCAGAAGCTGAGCAGCCTGGGCTCTGTGGCTCTGGTTACCCAGGCCTCCAACTTCATGTGGTCCCTTCTCACACAAACTGGCTGCACTGTCTAAAACACTAGGTAGCTGAACCAGGGAAGAACGTCAAGGAAAAAGTTTGGTGCTATTGGCCCGTGTCACAGTCACTTGCCTGCAGTCAGAGAGGAAATATCAAGGAAAATTTGTGGGGTTTCTTCACATTCTTCAGTCACTGTCCCAAGTCCCCAAGCTTGCTTGGTCTCACCTTCCACTCTCTTCACTACTACCCCTCTCCCTCCACTCTGTCCTGTCCTACCACTAATGTTTACGGCTCCTGACAGGTTCTTTCCTTCTTTTCAGCCCCAGCTTTAGGGCCCTCTCTGTTCTGCTGGCAAACTCTCACTTACTGTTCCCCTCCTTTACCCATCTATCTTGACCATACAACCCCTAGACCCCAATGCCTTATTCTTTCCTCCAAACCATGCTCACCCATCTTGATCTTGGGTGGAGTGTAGCACTGCCTATAGGCCTGTTTTTTTACTTCATCCCATCCCTTTCTTCACTTTTTCTGTATCTTTGTGGTCCTCACCCTCATCTCTCTCCTGCCTCTCAAATCTTTACTCCATCACAGCCCCCACTGCCTTAGTCTCCTTCTCCCATCTCTCCTTCCCTGGCTACACCTTCTACTCAATCCCCAGCAACACCTTTTGTTGACAGAAGTTTCTGTTCTGCCTGGTTCCCACCACCGTTCAGACCCAAGGAAGCACACAGAGATCTGCAATAATCATAAACTGGTTGACTTATTAGCTCAGAATTTCTATTAACTAAGTCTTACATTGTACATTAACCCATTATTCTTGTCTATGTTAGCCATGTGGCTTGGTACCTTTTATCAGCAAGGTATTCTCATTTTGCTTCTTCTGTGCATGGGTGACAATTGTAGACTGACCCTTCCCTCTTCTCAGAATTTTCCTATTCTGTCATTCTCCCCTTAATTACTGCCTGGCTATCGGCCAATCAACTTTTTATTAAAACAGAACAATTGACAAAATTTTACAGGCTATAAGTCCCACAGCACTCCTCCCCCCTTTTTTATTCACTGCACTATTAACTATATATGGCCCTAGCCTTCCTTTCTGTCCTTCTGGCACAATGCGTTCAACTCCCCTTGTTTCACTTGAAATAAGGTTCAAATTCCTAGTAATTGAATATCTGCCTCTTGAAGAGGTCAATTTGGAAACCAAGATTTCAGAGTACTGATACATCTGCACCCGTGTCTATTAATCCCTCAATTACAATGCCATTTATGTGTGCTCTCAGCTTTGGTCTTTGGTCATTTACAGAAGTATGACAAAATATACATTTACTATTCCTACTGGAGTTTTTACTCATCTTCCATGTCAATTCCATCATCATAATGGAATAATAATAGACCAGTATATTATTTTAAAGTAGACACTGGATTGTTTAATTTTTCTGGTGAGACATGTTTTCCACAGTGACTAAGAATGGCTAGACCTTGATTGATATGGGAACCTGTGAGAGACCTCCCCAAGGAGTTTCCTGGTGGTATCTGGTTGTCTTGTCTGTCTTTTGCCAACCTACATTCATTAGTCCAATGTCTGCTTTTGCCACACCTCCTACACATACAGGAAAGCTGAGTCCTTCTATTCTTGCCATCCCTAGAGGAGATATAATTCCTAGGAATTCCTTGTCTTCTTAGTCCCTTCTTAGATGTCCTATTCTACCACAATTCAAATCATTGGAATTTTGGTGTCTCCAAATTTCCAATGATTTTGGAAATCATTTCTCCTATCCAAGCCTCAGTACTATAGTCAAATGTTTCAACATTCATTGTATACAAAATCCATTCATCTATGGGTACTGATCGAACCTTTAAAGGCCCAAGGACCTTCTTACATTCTAAGTTGGCATTTTAAAAAGCCAAAGATTCAATAAATACACATCTAGCTTCAGGGTCTGTCACTCCTACTTGTAAAGCCTTACTTAATTTTTGCAAGAAGTCACTAAAGGGTTCTATCTAGCCCTGTTTAACCCTAATATATTACTCAAACTTCTTTCCTAGTTCCTGAATCCTGTCCCAAGCATTTAAAGCAGGGGTGCAGAAGTGGACTTGAGGGAATGCTCACCTGGGAAACTAAGTCCCCTTCTTGTGCGCATTGCACTAGATGGCAGAGGGGTCTGAATGGGAAGCTTGGCCTCTCCTGACCTCCACACAGAGACCAACCCTGACCATGAGCAAGAGTCATGCAATGAACTAAGCATGTGACCCACTCATGGAATGGGACAGGTGGATGGTTCTTCTTTTTGTTGTTTCATTTGTTTTTGTCTCTCTGGGTGACTTAATTGAACCAAAAAAGATTCAGGTCCCCAACAAGACGGGCACAATTCTTAAATCAGGTGTTCACATACTAGAGTAAGCCACTAGTCAATGTAGGGAAATAGAATTGAAAGATACACAGATACACAGACACACAGATGTACACAATACACACACACACACACAGTTAAGACAAGCAATGGTGACTACCACATATTCATTCACATGAAAAGATGGGGAACCCAGTGACATCCCACAAGGTTCCCAGCACTGGATCAGTGGCCTTGTCAGACCTCTACTCTGTGTAAAAAGAGAAGGGGCCTTAACCACACTTCCCTCTGGACCTGAAAGACCAGGTGAGTTTCTGATTGTTACCTCTTGCAGTGCAGACTTCAGACTCCTCTGAAGCCTTAGGCACCAGTTTATCAAAGAGAACCCTGTAGACCTGGAACCCAGGTGACACACAGCCCCTAGGTCAGTGGATGTCAACCTTCCTTATAATGTTATCCTTTAACATAGTTTCTCATATTGTGGTGACCCATAAAATTATTTTTGTTGTTCCTTCGTGTCTTTAATTCTGCTAGTGTTATGAATCATAGTATAAATATCTGAGATACAAGATATCTGTCTTGTGGCCTATGATCACTTTGAAAAGCCCCTTGAGCCCTCAAAGGGATGAGACCCATTAGTTGAGGGCCACTGCTCTTGGAGCTCTTTGACCACCACAGTCTTCTCTGTTCCCGAGGTCTCTGGTGTCTTTAGGTCTGGCTCTAGGATCTTGGTCAGACTTCCAGAAATGTTGTGGGGTATTCACCAGAGAAGATTGTTCAGATATGGATTTAAGTTAATAGAAACACTTTATTAGCTGATCAGCAACCACACTGTGTATTTGGGACCCAGTGTAGCACCAAGCATTTCTCAGGTAGAGCTTTTATGCACACACACACACACACACACACACACACACACACACACACACACACACCCTGTTCTGGGTGGACATGCTTTCGTCAAGAATGGTTAGCCAGGAGTGCGAGTACAGAAGCCAGAAAGCAAGGTCAGTACATTCAGAGACTGTCCCTCAACTATGAACTCGGATGGATTAGGCCTTTGTTTTAGGTTTGGCAGGTAGTTTTGTCTATGTGCTGAGTTTTACAGCGTGAATGGCACTTTTATCATGGAGTCAGTTGTGCTAAGATATGGGACCCTGTTACATTTATCAATGATTTCTATTAAACAACTGGCCCTCAGTTTTCATTTACTATTACTAGTTGTTGCAGGTTTTCTTTAGTGATACTTGAGATGTTTGAATATTGCCTGTTACATACACAACAGTGAAAATATCACGTTCCCACTAAGAAGATCTGGTTATCCTGTTTCCTATGCTAGAGGTGAGTACATAACCATGTTCTTTTCCAAATCTCTGGTTCAAGTTTCATTTAAGAGCAAATCCCTCCTGGGAACACCAAGGAAACAGTACAAGGGCCCAAGTGACTGTGCAGTGTGAAAGACCATGAAATGCTGTGTCTGCAGCATCTGCATTCATCTGGTGGAGGCTGATGAAAGGGAGAGTGGCTACACCAGATGAACTCTCGTGACTTTTCTGGAGCATCTTCAATCTGCAGCAAGGAAACACATCTTTTGAAGGGTCTGAGGAGAGCCTGGGTCAATTCTCCTGGGTGCCCTGCACCAGTCATCACCACCCACAGCCACCCTCACTGAGGGTCATTCAGTTCCCTCCTCCATCACCCCTGGGCTCTCCATCCTGGATCCCCTACTGTCTTCCTCCTTCTTTCCCATGTCCCAGAGTCCCAGACCCTGTTGCAGACCTGGAGATCAGAATAAAGTGGTGATGAATAGCTTTGCTTTCTCACTCTGGGCCTAATGGGGATGGAGGAGAAGGGAGGACCTCTATCCAGAAAGGGCCCTGGGTACTGGTTTTCCAGGCTATGAGTGGGGTTCCAGACATCATTTCCCTTTCATTGTAAAACTCTCAGAATCTGAGAGTGGCATCACACCTGTGGGTGTGCCTGTCCCTGCCCCACCTTGTTCATCTGATAAGCCCAGATGGGAGCTGTAGACTTCAGGAACAGCTTTGTCTCATTTGTCTCCAGTGGGGACACTGCTCCATTGGTTCTGGAGGCTGTTGTTGCTGCTTGATTTATTTCTATTTTATGTGTATGAACGTGAGCCTGAAAGTCTTTAAGTGTTCTGTGTGAATGCCTGGTGTATGTGAAGAAGAAGGGGCTGGGTCCTCTAGACCTGAAACTGTATGATTGTGACTGCCCTGTGGGTTCTGGGAATGGAACTGGGGTCTGATGCATGAGCAACAGGTGTCTTGTCACTGGGCCATCTTTTTATTTTTATCTTCTTTATCTTTGTCTGTGGAGTTGAATCTTATTCTGTTATAAAAGGAACGGCGGGCTGCATTCCCTCTCAGATCCCAACTCCCCAGCTAGTTTACACCTGAAATAATTATATGGAATCTATATTCAGTTAAACACTGCCTGGCCCATTAGTTCTAGCCTCTTATTCGCTAACTCTCACATCTTGATTAACCCATTTCTGCCCAGGTGCAGGTGGGGAGTGCTGAGCCATAGGCATGGTCTCAGAGTACTTTCTTCCTGATCCTGAGCAGGCACACAAACATCCAGTCTCATCAAAACCATTGAAATGCTTTAAAATCAGAGTTTGCACTGGTGGCACAGCCCAGGAAGCTGTGTTTTAAAATGGTGTGGCTTTTTTTTTCTGCCACTATTGCTGAAACAGGAAATCTCTCTATGGCATGTCCTAGCAAACAGCAAAAAGCTGTGTTAAACTCTCTGTTTGTGTATAGAATTCCTTTTTAAGCCCTCTTAGGTTTTATGTGGAGTTAGTTACCACATTGGGTGCCACTCTATTGCAAAAGGAGCGGCGGGCTGCGTTCCTGCCAGGTTCCCAGCTCCCTGGCTAGTTTATACCTGAAGTAATTACACAGAAACTGCCTAATACTGCCTAACCCATTAGTTCTAACCTCTTATTGACTAACTCTCACATCTTGATTAACCCATTTCTAATAAATCTGTATGTTGCCACGAAGTTGTGGCTTACCGGGAAGATTCTAACCTGCATCCATCTCAGGAAGGGGAATCATGGCATCTGCCTCACTTCCCTTCTTCTTAGCATTCTGTTCTGTCTACTCCCCCTATCTAAGCTGCTGTCCTATCAAAAGCCAAGGCAGTTTCTTTATTAACCAATGAAAGTAACACATAGATGACCCTCCTACATCATGTATTCCCTCTACATATTGAATGAGACTACCATGTACTTTTGTGTTCCTGTTGTCTCCTCATCTGCATGATGAAACCCTCCTGATTAGGAACCTCCTGTGTTCCCCCCTCCTTTCCCACTGGTCTATGACAGTATCCCTGTCCTGTCAAGGTTCAGGATACACAAGCTACTGCTAGCAGGTGACATGAACTCCAGATCTCTTGCCTCCTATCTCAATAAGATGCTCAATAAGATGAGGAATAACAATAGGACTCCAGTAATTCACTCTTGCTTCTTCACTTTTCACCCTCCTGTCCCTCACCCCACTCCCAATACAACACATAGTACCTGTCATTGCCAAGGATTTTTTTCAGAAAACATAGAAGAGAAGAAGGGCGTAGGGAAGGATTATTAGCAAGACAGCAATCTTAGGATCGTTGGCCATGGATGAAGACTGGTCCACATCTGGAGTAGTGGTTGTTGAGGCTGAAGGGGAAATACAAGTTGAGTCTTTAACCAAACCTCAAATCTTAGAAAATCTCACTGTAGCTTCTGGATTCTCAAATAATTCAACAACACAAAGTTCCACCCATGTTGCTGTGGATAACTGTTTAGGTGAGTGAGTCCCCTGACCTCAAAAGACTTATGCAGCTTTGTTAGGAAGAACAGAATAATGATGAGTTCTTGTCTTTCCTGCTGGCGGGAGAGCAGGCATGAGGGTGACCTTTGAGGATGGTGACAGGGAAGAAGAAAGATCAGGTGAGATGAAAAGCAACGGTGATTCTAGAATGAAGAAAAAGCCAGGAAATAAAGACACAGACTTTGACAACCAGTGAGAACCACAGAGAGTAAACAAAGTAAACACAATGAATAAGATAGGAGAAGGTGAGAAAGGAAGGGATTAATGGAAAAAAATGGCCATCAGCACAAGAACTCATGGTGATTAGATCATTACACACCCCACCCCACACTTTATCTGCCTAAGTGTCCACCCCATCTTCTCAGTTACCTGTAGGCTCCAGCTTTTCTTCCCAATGTGACTTGAACTCCTCAAGCCATGTCATACAGTCCCCCTGTGAGGTCATTTTTAAGAAGGCAGTAAAATCCATGTTTTTCTCCCACATCTCCTTCATCCACCTGGATCCAGGATCAACTTCAATCCACTCTCCAGTGCTTGAGTCAACATGTGCCATTTTGTGTCCATTGAGGACAAAGTCCCAGAATCCATTGAAACGTCCATCTACTTCCTGCCAACAACACATCCTGGCCTGCAGAGAGAGGGGCTCTGTGCCCATTGGAAAGAGATCAGCCTCTGACTTTGATGAATCCTGTCTACGTACCTTCCCTCCCGTCCCATCCTCTGACCTTGCTCTACCCTTCACATTTTAGCTTTGGTGCTGGACCTCTTCTTTTCCTCCATGCAAACAATGAATGTCCCTAACTTGTCACAAATCCTGTTCTCTCCTTTAGGGGCCATCTAATACATCCTTTTATTAAATTGTAGCTGTGGGGATTGAACCTAGGACCTCATGCATGCCAGGCAAGCACTCTACCACTTAGCTAACTCCCCAGCACTATGGAGCCATTTGATCTTACCTCTGATAGAATTATTCTCCTGTTTCATGTGAATCATTTGCTGTTTGAACAGGTCAGATAAATCTCGCAGAGTGTCAACCTGTGTTTCCCAGATCTTTGTGGCAATCAATCTATTTCCTAGAACACCATTGGGATAACAGTTGGTGTTGGTACTGTAACAGTAAATAAAACACTGTTTGTTCAGTTGGCCTATGACTTCCTGACTCCATGGTCCAGACGTTGGCTTTTTAAGAGTGGAGTTGTAGCAAAGGAAAGCAGTATCTGTGAAGGAAACATGCAATGAGGTTAGGGATGCAGAGCAGGGGCGCAGAGACAGTCTCTGTCTGTGGAGCAAGGAAGTCCTCTGGAAGGGAGTCTTTAAAAAAAGAAAGAGAGAAATAAGTAAGTGTTGACCGAGGTTTCTGTCCCACCCAGTCCTGCCCGGTCCGGCAGCCGTTCAGTCACAAAGAAATCACACAGAGGTCTACAGTAATTATAAACTGAGTGGTCTAGTATCTCAGGTTTCTTATTAACTCTTATAACTTGTATTAGCCCATAATTCTTGTCTGTGTTAGCCACGTGGCTTGGTATCTTTCTCGGCGAGGCAGTCACATCTTGCTATCTTGCTTTCTCTCCGACTGGGTCATGACAGCAGACTGAAACTTCCCTCTTCCCAGAATTCTCAATGCCCCACATCTACTTCCTGCCTAGTTGCCCCACCTACAATTCCTGCCTGTCTACTGGTCAATCAGTGTTTTATTAAAATACAATTGACATGGTACAGAACATTGTCCCACAGCAAGTAGGTGAGTAAATCAATCAATCAATCAATCAATCAATCAATCAATTCCAGGCTGAGTTTCCACTGTGGTAAAAAAAAAAAGTTTAACCTTTCTCTCCTGCGTGAAGATCCAGGTCAAGGAGTGGCCCACCCCTGCTCTCCACCAGGACAATTCTCTTATCTGTTATCACATCATCTTGCTAAGGGTTGGCCCTGTCAGTTACAACAGGAAAATTTGGTATATCTTCTCTGGATATGTTCATCCTGGAGAATCTCCAGAAGCTGCTCATGTAGACTGTGTGGAGACAGGATGGTGCTTGAGGCTGGTGGGGCAAAGTGAGCAGGGTGAGGATGGAACAGAAGTTGCATGGACACCGTTTTTACTCATCTGTTCTCTCAGATCATAGACTTGAACATCTTTGCTGGTTAGATTCTACTACCAGTTTGATAAAGCCTAGAGTCACCTGAGAAGGGAGTGTCTACTGAGGGCCTGTTTCTATTATTAGTGATATAGAAATGTGCAGCCACTATGGACATTACTATTCCTGGGACAGGTGGTCTCTGGCTGGATAAGAAATCTAGCTATGCAGGAGCTAGTGATCCAGACACCAAACAGCATCCTCCATGATTCCTGCTGTGCCTCTCTGGCCATGAAGTGAGATTCTTGGTCCTAGATAATGCTGTGTGGAATAGCACATGGGCCTGCCTCTGAGTACCTGTCCTGACCTCCCTCAGTGACAGACTATGGCTTAAAAGTAGGAGTCAAACAAATCAGTTTCTCCCTTATGTTGCTCTTGATAGTGTGCGTATCACAGTAACATAATGAAACCAGAACAACACACACCAGATCTCCTGTATACTGCAGTGGTCCAGAGATGGCTTCCTGGACCTGGTCAGAGGCTAGCCCACACTACAGGACACAGAAAATCTAGGATGGGTAAATCTGATAGTAGAAGAGTGGGGATCAAAAATCTCAGAGAAGTGCGTATGCCAGAGTGGATGGAGCAGCAAACATTTCCAGGGGAAGTGTGCAGAGTTCATGCTGTCTGTGGATGCTGGAGCATCCCTGTTGAGAAGCAAAATGAGAAGAACCAGGGAGAAGGGCACTAATATGACTGGAACTTCAGGGATGATGATGGCTCAAGGTTGGGGTGGTTTAGGATACTGTATTCCTGAACCCCAGCAAATATGATACAGAAAAATCCCATCAAGTGGAGTGGTCAAGAGGCAGTAACATCTAGGACAGTGGTCTGTTTGTGACTAGGATGACCCACCTTGAAGCCTATCTGCTTAAGAGAGTCATGGCTAACAGAATATAAAAATGCTAAATTCAGATAAGTGTTAGCCAACCCACATGTGACTGAATTTTAATAAGTAAAGACAGAACAGACAATCGTGAAGCTGAAAGCTGCTGTCTTATGAAAACCCCGACTCCTGTGCCCATTGTTTAAACTGGACCATTGGGCCTGAGAGGTGGTGCAGTGACTGTGGGCACTGTCTGCTTCTGCAGAGGATCCATGTTTGATTCTTGGTAACCACATATGGTGGCTCACCACTGCAAGTAACTCCCGTTCCAGGAGATCCAATGCTTTCTTTTGACCTCTGAGGCCATAAGGCACATATGTGGTGCACATACATACATGCAATTAAAACAAATAAATCTAAAAAAAATTAAAGCTGAACCACCTCCCAGACAGACTGAGATTGTCTTCCTAGGAGGACCAAACAGATTCCAACAAAAGTGACCATTTGGGCCCCACAGCAAGTGTACTCATTTTTTTCTGTATTGTTTCATTACTTCCTGTCACTCAGATACCAACCCTGAGATGCTATCGTGAATGTCTGGTGTGGTTATTTGAATGAGCCTGTCTTTTACAAAGTAGGATGTTTGAATTCATGGTTCCCAGTTGGTGGCAGCTGCTTGGACAGGTTCAGAAGTTATGGCTGGCTGAAGGAAGTATGATGCTGGGGCTTTGACTTTGAAAGCCATTCCCATTTCTTCATCTCTGGACCATGCTTGAGGTTTAAGATGTGGGCTTTCAGCTGAGCATGGCATCACAGGGCTCTAATGCTAGCACATGGGAAGCAGAGGCAGGTGGATCTTTCTGGGTTTGAGGCCAACCTGTTCTCCGTAGTGAGTTCTAGGACAGCCAGTGAGACCTTGTCTCAAAAACCTGAACCAAATCGTATCAGAACAAATTGAATTAAAATATGTGGGCTCTAAGTCTGCGGCTTCAGTCACAATGCCTGCCTGCTGCCATGCTCCCTGCTGTAATAGTGATGGTGGTTGTTAGTCTCATGGGAACTGAAGTTGAGCCCAGTGGCACGAAGTTGTAATCCTAGCATTTGATAAACTGAGGAAGAGGAAGGATTGTTGAAATTTTTATTGTGTGGGCTATAGTATAAAATCCTGATTAAAAGAGAACAACAATAATAAAAATAAATAAGAAGGGGAAAGTATGAATGTGTGTGTTTGCAGCTGTCTTGTCCCTGGAAACATCTATTGCCATCTTCTGGAGAATACCTTAGAAATGTAAGAAAGAAAGTTCAAGAACAAAGAGGTCCCAGAACGGTGGAGAGCTTGTGAAGAATCCCAGGAAGGCAGTCTTCAGAGCATAGACCACCTTAGATCCAGGGGAGGTGTGCGAGACCTCCTCCTGGTGGTGTCTTTAACTGTGATAAGCACACCTGGTCCAGGTGACTGGATTTCAGGTTTCCTGAGACCACAGTGGTGCTGAGGATGCCACCAAGCCTTCCCTTCTGTCACCACCCCCGCTCTCTTCATTAACTTATCTCCTGCCCTGCCCTCCTGCCCTCAATTTCCCCCTAACTTGTTTAATCTACCAAATCCTGGTGGGGGTAGTGCCAGGGAGAGACTGGGCACTGCGGTGGTGAAGAGGAGAAGGAGAAGCCCAGGAGCTTCTAGCTAGCCTAGGCATACTGCACACTTCCTGACTCAGAGCCAGGTTCTGTTCCCATTCCCCAGTCACCCTCCACTTAGACCTTGGGAACTCACCAGCCAGCTGCTTGGTCCTCAGACAGATCAGGAGAACCAAAAGGCTCAGCTTCTGAAAACGATTTCTCAGGGAGTTGCGAGGCTTTGCCATGGTTCCTTCCTGAGACCTGGCTACAGACAGGTGTGACTGGAGCTGTGGAGAGAATCCAGGAGACCTCAGTACCGCCCTACAGAGGACCCTGAGCAGAGATTCTCAAAGGTCCCAGATACCTGGGCTGTCAATTCAGGTCTTTTCATGCTCCAGCCATTCCAGTTTTTTCCTACATTTCTTAGGTGATTCCTCCCTGGCCCTGGGGCTCAGACACTCCCTACCAGAGAACTGAGGTCCTTGTGGCCGTAGGTGCATGAAGGGAGCCATGTGAACTGAGAGGTGAGGTCACTGTTGTCCTGGGCTCCACATCCTTGGTCCCTTCCTCTCACTCACTGGCAGCTGTGCCCTCAGGGACCATGGGAAACAGAACCAGGAAACTCATCTATGCTTTGGGCTGCTTCTCTGCAGACCTCAGGGAAATGCAGATAAATTTATTTGGGACAGTGTAAGCCCTGTGCGGTGTCCATGCACACAACCATGCCCTCTGGTATTGCTTGGCATTCCTGTCCTCATCAAACTAGGTGCCTCTGAATCACTGTTCTAGCAGTCCCCTCTGCTTCTGCTACAACTTCACACACACCCTGAATCTCCCTCAGACCTCCTGCTCCTCCTCACTTCCTCTTTCTCAAGTTTCTCTCTCAGACTCATCTGCCACTGTAGGTCCCTTTCCTATCACTTCTCCTGCACCCACATGGTATTTGTCTTCTCTGTTTGCCACACAGTCACCCAACCCTGACCCTCCCTAGTTATCCCCCACCCCTTCCATTTCTTTCCTTTTACTCTCTCTCTAATGTAGACAATTGTTATCTTGTCAGCAAGGCTGAGATTTTCCCTTTACTCTGTGACATTGGAGCCTAAGACATTTTGGAAAGTTCTGCAAATAAATAAATAAATAAATAAATAAATAAATAAATAAATAAATAAATAAATAAACTCCTTACAATTAAAAGCAGCTTCTGGGGGTCTGGAGAGAGGACTCAGAGTGTGAGAGCCTCAGCTACTCTTTGGGGACCCAGGCTGGATCCCCAGCATTCACACAGCAGCTCACAACCTGGGGAACTGAAGTTCCAGGGGATTCCATGTAGGCTCCTGGCCTCCATGGTCACTGCACACACACAATGCAGAGAATCACACACAGACAAAGCACTCGTCAGAAAAAAAAATGAATGATTTTTTTTCCCTGTTTTAGAAGAGGCTTTTACATAGGAAAAGTCCAGATTCTTGGTAGAAAAAGGGGGGGGGGATTGGGGGCGAAAGGCCTTCCAAAGGGCGCTGGAGGAAGTTGCATAAAGAAAGAAACTCCGTTTTTTCCGCGCCCCCCACCCACTCCCAAAAGAAAAAAATCAACGGAGAAAGAGGAGAAAGAGGAGAGAAAAGGAAGCTGCAGGACAGAGAAGGAAAACCGAAGCGACGTTTACCTTCGTGTCCCCCGTGGAAGGGTGGGGCAAGAACCCTGACCCACGCGATCAGGCAATGCGACTAGATCTCTTACCCTGGCTATCACGGAGCAAGCCACTGGTCGGGTCAACTTTCACGTTTGTGCGACGGACAACGATCGCGTGACCACAGAACTCCCACCCACCCCCCCTTTTTTCCACCCTCAGGAAGTGATTAAAGTTTTCCCTCTGCCAGCGAGCAACTTTGCAAGCAGCTCTCCCAAGTTTGCCTCCTCCTCCAGTCGGAGGCTGGCAGGGGCGCAGAGGATACTGAACTTCCCAATCTCCACACACACCCGCCTCCCCCCGGGGGCCTCCACCTTCCCCGCCCCAATGCCGTCCCCAAGGGGCCCTACTTGGAAGCCGGCACCAGAAAGCAGTTCCTGAGCGCGGAAGTGCGGGCGCAGGCTGAACAATGCGCACATGACTGGATGGCCCTGGCCAAAGCGGGCAACCATAAACAAGTAGCAGAAACCTCTGTCCTCCTCTGCTGCCACCCGTCCTCGTGCCCTACAGGATGTTACTTAATCTGGGGTCAAATGATGAGTACAGAGGCCAAATATGGTCTCCTATTGTCCCCTAATCTCTTGAGCTGCTTTCGTACTGAAGTTGCAATAGAGTTTAATGTAGTGCCAGGTAGGGAGTGGCTTCCCAAGTTGTAAGTATTATATCTGTTCCTTAAATAAAAGCTATGTAATGTCTGCTGAAATGAACACCGTTATCTGCTACTGTTTGCTCAGGAGTTAGATGGGGGGGGGGAGGCTAGGGGACAGAACAGAGACTTCCTTATGTCCCACTCAGCACCACTGGCAGATTATATGTGATTTAAACTTTGCCTGCTATCCCCTGCTTTAGGTTTTATGGGTAAGAATGGATGAATTTCCAGGGTGTGTCCAGGCAGGGGCATGCAATGCCAGCTGATTGAGGAGGAGATAAAGAGTTTCCTGGGCGGGAGGACGGAGGAAGGGGATGTAAGGTTGGTGAACTGGGTGCTGGTTCAGTATGTGAAGTAGTCAGTGAAATTGTGTATGGTGACATCTGCCAAGTTGTCATAAAACTATCCAGCACATACTTTACATTTACCAGTTTTATTCATTATTGCTATATTACCTAGCATCTCTGTTAGGAGGACCTGTGAGTCCCTCTCACCAAGCTTCAATAGGACATGGCTACAAATGATGACTTAACAATGTGTTTGATTTTTTTTTTAAAATTCTGAGACATTGTTTCCAGTTCTGGGGGATCTGATGCTCTTTTCACTTCTGCAAGTACCGGGTACACATGTTACATACACACATACACATAGGAAAATACTCATACATATTAAAAACCAAACAATCTTAAACAGCACATTAGCACATAGCACATTAATGACACATAGAAACTGTTTTCATATATGTGAATAAGGTATTTTGTTCATATCAACCCTTCTTTTTCTTCTCATGCCCCATTCCCACTCTCTCTAGCTGCTTTCTCATCCCAAATTCTCTCCCTCTACTTTTAAAAAAACTGGGGGCCACATGATTTCATTTGGGGTTATTTATAGATGCAAGGGTGAGGAGTTATTGGTAGCAACATGGGCTTCTTACTAGAGGTCACTCCACTGAACAAAATGCTTCTTCTGCTCCAGCACCATTAACTACAGATAGATTCTCAGGAAGCTCTGGAGCCTCATGAGTCCCTATCTCTCCATGAAGGGAAGGCTGACAGCCCTACTCTTTACAGGGATCATGCAAGTGCTCAAAGGTGCTGAGAGTTCAGCAGTGCAGCAGTCATGTTATGGCTGGAACACAGGGTTCTCTTACATCCTTTCTTCCCCCTCTTGTAAGTGGTGTCCTGATGCTTGGATGTGGGGATGTAGATTCTGGTTTAGTGACTGCTTTTACCTTCATGCCTTAGGCTTATCCTCCTGGGACAACATTTTGGTGGCCTGGCTGTGGAACTCTCTATTAGATTCCATGGGACTGTCTTTCCTTTGTGGCCTGTAACAGTAGATGGGACAGTTCATTGGCAGCTAAAGATTTCTGTCTGGAAAGGTTTTGCAGTGAGATCCAAAGCTCCAGACTATGAATATGAAAGTAATTATCCCTGTACACCAACAGAGAAGTCTGCAAGCCACCGCTTAACTTATATCTCAATGTCCCATGACCCCTGAAAAAGGAAGGGGATTTTGAGTACAGACCACCCAAGCCCTTCTCAGAAAGACCAATTTCTGGGGTCAGCAGTCTCTCAGGTGCATGTGGCACAGAGAGAAGCAAGGCAGAAAGAGTAGATGGGCAGTCCTAATTGACTGAGCAAAAACACCTTTGCAGTTGTGATTGAGATGAGTACATGGTAAGGGTCCCTCTCAGGGCCATGACAGGAGTGCATGCAAGTGATGCGTTCAGAAGCTTGTTGCGTTCAGTTCTCATTGTCTGAGCAAAAGACAGTAGACTGAACTGGTAACCAGACAAAAGGTCAGTGTTGGGGGCTGGGAGGATGGCTCAGTGGGTAAGGCCCTTGCTATAGAAGCATGAAGACCGGAATTCCCATCCCTGATACCCAGTGGGACACCTGTTCCATGTCCTCAGCAGACTAACCCTACCAAGAACCAGAGTGAGACCCCAGCCTGCTCCTTACCTCCGTGGGGATGAGATTTCCTCTTCACACACTTGTAAATGCAAAGGCAAATAATGACAGAGGGGATGATGACAGGGATTGACTACTGCTGTGATGGTAGCAGATTCTTCCTTACTGAAGAACTAACTGGTAGACAGAAGCTGGGTGGTATCTGGGCCCCTGATGTTGGTTCTTAGAGAAAAATCCGGAAAATTCTGGATAAAGTTAAAAACACACCTCCATCAACACCTTCTCTCTCCAGGCAGCCAGAGGGACTCATGTGCAATAACCATGTATAAGGTCCTGAGTAGTGAAAGGAATAAATACAGTTTTGTGTGCAATGTCTTTGCAGAGTTTATTTCGTTACCAAAGAAAATAAATATCTCTGGAACCATCAAACAATATAATGCATTTACTTTGGTGAGGACTTTCTGGATGGTGGCTCTATTGGTGATGTTTCATTGTGCCAGACAAAGATAGTGAAGCCTCTCAAAGTGATGTGGAGCTGGTGGAAGGGCAGCTATAAGTGAGCCAGAAAAGGCTGGCGGTTTACAGTGATGCATGCAGACTTGAAGCCCATTAGCTGACCATGCAGTGCCCGGACCCTTGGTTAGTAGGGAATGAGAAACTTTGGGAGGTGAGGAGAGATAGAGAAATCCTGTGGGAATCAGTGGAACTCAGACAAGAAAACCACCAAGAAATCACCCACCCAGTCTATCAAATGTGATGGAGTTGCCTTCTGATAACCTAGGTAATACCTACTAGGCTTTTCCTTCTGGTACTTTAAGAGTTCGTTGAGACAGTGACTGCAGTATGCTATGGATATTGTCTGGAGATCTTTTATTAATTGTTTATCTTCCTTCCATTTATTCATGATACCACCAGCTTCTCGATCAATCAGTGTCCAATTTATATTTATTGTGTTGAAGATGAAGGAGTACTTTCCACTGATGTTAAATCTTTAGGAGGCAAAAACACTTTTTCCGTGTTCATACTGAGAAAGCATGGTGGCCTGTAAAGAGGGCTGACCTGCAAACCACACACAACACCATCCTGCTTCACTCTCATAGATCCATCACTTCTCCAAAGGTCAGGACTTTCCCACTGGCTTATGAACCAGAATCATTTCCACATGACTTGCCCTTTGTTACCCACTGGGTACTACATGCTTCCAAGGTTGGACCAGTGCTCAGCTCTTTCACATAGATACATTTTAACATCTCATTCCCACATGTCCCCTGTACTTCCTCTCTCTTCCTCTCTGCCTTTCTGCTTGTCTCTGGCTCTGCACTGAATCCCATTCTCACCACTGATCTTGGTTGACCCTAGTTTGGTGTTAGCCAGCATCTTCCTGAGCTCTTGCCTTAAGTATTCCAGCTTTTGCACAAAATCTATCGAAACCTGAGTAGCATTTACTGCCTTCCCCAGGTCTCCCAACGGTGTGGCTCTGTTGTCATCATACTGCAGGAATGGCTCTCCATCCACTGAACACTGCTCTTTACCAGGGCTGTCCAGATGTGGTCCGAGCCTTCACAATGTGGTCCGAGACATCACACCTAAGAGAGTGTGTTGTATCTGTGAGAGAAACAAGCAGGTGAGGTACAAATAGGGAGCAGAAAGTCAAGGGATCCATGGTTCTGTGACACCAGATGACACCCAGAATCCTACTGAAGGGCAAAAGACCAGGAAGAGAAGTCTCTGTTCCATATGTCCACCAGCTTCTGGATCCTCATTTCCATTTCAGTTTTGTCCGTCTTAGGTGCACATGTCCTCAGATGCACATTGTGTCACCAGGGGATTTATCTCACAACTGCTTTTAGTGACTTTTATCAAGTGTTGAGAAATAAAATATGTCGATAATATCTTTGTTCCTGGGACTGAAAATTTACTGAACTCACAGAGAAAGGAGGTATCATAGAACATGGGGCAAATTTAACATGGAGTATGGAGTTCAGGAAAGATCCTGAAGTAATGCTGCAACTTACCATGGCAGGAGAGCTGTCACCTGTGAGCACAGTAGTTACTGGGCCCCCACTGGGCCTCTTCACACAGTAATGTTGGGCATCAGATGCCAGATTCCCCCTTGCTAAACCACACCCCTAATTCATTCTCAAGAAGAGATCTCTGTCTGATCTTCTGGAAGCCCTGATTGTCTCTTCTCTTCGTCATGCAGTTGTTTCCCAGCACACTTATGGCCCCTGGTCTCCCAGACTTTCCCTAGCAGTAACAGAAGACACAATACCCTAGTGCTGTTCTGTTCAGCAGACTGCACAAACAAGCATGCAAGACCTAGTGAAAATGAACATATGTACTCTATGCACGTGTGAGCACTGAGATCTAAAATAAATAGTAATTTTAAAGGACCTTTTCAACAAGTTTGCAATATAATTGTACCAAAAAATGAAAAAGAGATGCTTAAAAAATTCCTCTTTTCCTCCTTCCTCCCCAAAACTTCTGCTATGAGGTGGGCTGCGGCAGGTTTGGGGACATCCTTTCCTGTCCTCCTCAACCAGCTTCCTCTTCCTTCACCTCACTGCTTCTTCTACCACCTGTTTCTTCTGTCTCCACAGTTTCCTCCCAATCTACTTTCCCCTTCCTCACACTCTTGCTTTTCTTTTTTCTTTTTTTATTACTTTATAAATAATACCATTCAAAATTTCCACTCCTCCCCTCCACCCACTTCCCTCCCGCTCTCCCACTTATACTCTCCCCCTGCCCCTCCAGTATTAAGAGAGGGCAGGGTACCCTGCCCTGTGGGAAGTCCAAGGCCTTCCCCACTACATCCAGGCTTAGGAAGGTATGCATTCAAATAGAATAGGATCCCCAAAAGCCAGTACATGCAGTAGAGACAAATCCCAGTGCCATTATCATTGGCTTCTCAGTCTTTGAGAGATTAGGGATACAAGAATCATAGCTAAATATAATAATAGCAATATATAGCAAGCCGACAGCTAGCATCAAAATAAATGAAGAGAAACTCAAAGCAATTCCACTAAAATCAGGAACAAGATAAGGCTGTCCACTCTCTCCATACCTCTTCAATATAGTGCTTGAAATTCTAGCAATAGCAATAAGACAACATAAGGAGATCAAGGGGATTCTAATTGGAAAGGAAGAAATCAGACTTTCATTATTTCCTCACACTCTTAAGGCTTGAACTTGTTCTTTAGTGACTGAGATTCTGTCTCACTCAGTAAACTTCACTGAAGGATTTATTGGACAAGAACATGAGCCCTCCTGAGCTGAGAACTAGCTTTGTGGTTTTTACTTCTCCTCCTGCAAGTCTGACGACTCCACCTTTCTTCTGCCCAGAGCTCTCTGTGTCCAGATGTCTCTGCTATACTTCTTGCCTAGCTATTGGCTGTTTATCTTTTTATTAAACCAATCGCAGTGACACATCTTTATACAGTGTAATCAAATATCTTGAGCAGGGAGAAGCCAGGAAATAACAAGAGGCCCAGGAAATGGGAGAGAGGGTGTAAGACGGAGATAAGGAAGGACAACAGGACGTGATATATGAAAAGAGAATGGGGTGTTACTGGAAGAGGAGGGTATGGTGGGGCAGGGGTGGGGAGGCTGTGAGTGTTATCTGTAGTGCAAGGTGTGTTTTTCATCTCAGCATTGTCTCCATGCTGTGTTTACTCTATAGTAGGCACTGTCAGTTAAAACACAGAGGACAGAACTGTAAGGGGTAGTGACGGTGGACTCCATTGTCGGCCTCACTGACTTAGCAGATAGGAGAAGGGTTGAGATGCTCTGTATTTGTGGGAGTATTTCCAGAGGGGAGAGTGAATCACAGAAAGACACTCCATCAGTGGGGTGACCAAGCCTAGGTCTCCACAAAGAGGAAGTGTCACTATTACCGCTACCACCACAGGTGATTTTTAGTGTCAAAGTCATGGATCTATAGCTGTAGCTGCCAGCTTTCACTGTCAGATTTCAACTGCTGAGGCACCCAGCCTGTTGGTCTGAACATTACAGAGTTCTCTGACTCTCCAGGGTCCCCAGGGCAATATGTCAACCTGAGGTACTATGCTAGGAAATGGCCCCTGGGTGGAGTTCATGACAGTGTCTAATTGGAGAAGCACCTTGCTTGGGCAGAAGCCAGGCTGACAACCCGGAGCAGTGAAAGCATACTCCATTTCAGTGTGGCTATTGCATGGTGCTTGGGCCTGGTAGAGAGCTGCCTGTGGTCCTGGGCTTTCAGGCAGACCTCATGAGGAGAGCTGACTGGGCTGCTTATATATATTTATCCTTGTGTTTCTATCTAAGCTGTAGCTTTCTGCAGTACACCAAGACTGGCTTGGGCATTAATTCACTCTATCTCCTTGTTTTTCTTTCCAATGTGTGCATGTTTGACAAACTGATTTTATTCATGTGTCCCCATACAAGACACCAAAATATCTACTGAGATAGTCAAGGTCTGAGAGGGACGCGCTGTCCTCACAGAACACATTATTCCTCACTTTAGGCACCTCTAGTCCACACAGTTGTTTAATGGCTTTTCCAACATCACTCAGGCAGTGAGAGAAGTCATCAAAATTAAGTATTGTCTCTATAAAGTCTGATTCCCTCGATTTTCAGGAAAGATAGAAAGAGGATTAATGTGCTTGTTCATTTTTGAGATTGCGGTTTAATTATAATATGTTCCCCTTCTCATTCCTTCCTCAAAACCTTTCCATTCACCCCTCCCTACTCTTTCTCAAATTCAAGATCTCTTTTCCATAAATTGCTACTCTGTGCATAGATGTATTTGAATATTCCTATATATTTGCCAATAGAGCATGTTGGGTATATGGATTGTTGCTTTACGCATGTTTTCAGGGCTCAGCACTGGACAAGCAGTTGCTGGACTCTTCTCTGGGGAGAGCCACCTCCCCTGCTCCCATCTTTACTCATTTGCCTGTAGGTCTCCGTATAGGGTTGATTCGTCCTGGGCTCCTCCTACCCCAGCAGTTGGTGCGGTCATTGCCCTCCTCCTTGTTCAGGTCACATTAGCTCACAGTCTGGTTGGTGAGACTTTGCTGTAGTGGCTTCTGATGCTACTCACAGCAAAGTCCCCGATCCTCTGGCTCTTACAATCCTGCCGGTTCCCAGTCTGCAATACTCTATGCTGTGGAGAGGATTTTAGATGTAACCACTGGGACTGGACTCCACAGCACTGCGTATTGATTGGTTGTGGTTTTCTGTAGCCATCTCTGTCCTAAAGAGAAGCTTTCTGAAAGGGTATTGAATCCTACACTTCATTTGCAATGCCCTGTGTTTCAGCACCGTCACCCACAGAGAAACTTTTGAGGTCTAGATTGAACACTTAATAGAGGAGATAATTGTGAGAGAGTAGGGGTTTAGGAAAGAATTGAGAAGAATTTCCCATGTACTCTGTGAAGGTTCACTCTGTCAACCTGACACAGCTCCGAACTGGAATGTAACTATAATTGAATTGGAATTAGATGCCAAACAAAAGCCTTTTCTCCTCCATGTTATTTTTGGTCATAGTGTTTTGTCACAGAAGCAGAAATGAAACCAGGCAGAAAATGGTCCTGGAGAAGTTCGCTATTTTTGTGGTAACCTGAATGTGGTGCTTTGAGGAAGAAGACTTTGGAACTTTTGGCTGGAAATACTACTGAACACTGTCTCAGAGTTTAATGGGTCATTTTTGCAGGTCGTTTGAAAATAAGAATGTTAGCATTAATGTGTATAGTGGAAGGCCAGTTCCAGAGGGGCTCTTTTTGGGGGACGGGATTAAAGGACTTTATTAAGAATTAGGATGAGGCTATAATGTGATATTTAGGCTAAGAATCACTGTTGCCTGATCAGGCTAAGGAAGGAGAATCATTTGCCACTAGTAAGAGACCAGTACCATTGAAGGACAATGAGAAAGAATTTCCCCAGACTCAGAACATAGAAATCCAAATAAGTGGGGCCAGGTGACATCTTGACCTTGGCAGCTGAACTTGGCAATGTGTAAGCATCTTTGGTGTGTTACTAGTTTTGAAGGCATGGGAGATAGGAGCTTGACAGTCTGATCTACATAGCACTGTCCAGTCCAGACAGCACTATATTGTGACACTCTGTCTCAAAAAGAAAGAAAATACCCCAACAACAGTTCAGGAGGGGTACCATTTCTCCAAATCCAAATCCTTGAGGATATTTATTTTGTAGTAATCACCCTAACACACATGAAGTGCCCGTCTCACTATTATCTTGAGTTACATATTCTAGTGCTAAATACTATTGAATGTTTTCACGTGCTTATTGGTCATTAGCATGTCATCATATTAAGGTAAGTATCTTTCCAAGTTTGTATCTGATTATTTTACTTGTGTTATTTGCTTTATATTGTTAACTTGAGGTCTCAAGAGATAAAGGATTACGTAATGACGATAGGATCCCTTTGACAGCAGCATATCACAGTCATAAGCATCTATTTAATATCAGAGCTTACACATGAAGAAATGTTTATTACTGAAGTGAGAAATCTATGGCAACATGGTAATTGAATTAAATTGCTTATATTTATTATTTTTATTTATTTAGTTTTGTTCCGTGAGATAGTTCAAGGCTAGCCTTGAACTCATAAAGATTCATCAATTTCTAGCACTCTAGTGCTGGGATTAAAGGCATGTGCCCCTATCCTTGGCTTAATTCCTCACTTTCAGTAATGGAAAGAACAGCCAGGTATCAGTAAGGAAACATGACTTGGACCTCTACTATGACCCCGAACTTGAACCTTTACTCAGACCCAAACTATGCATAGACAAATACAACGTATATTTTTTGATCATGCTTCATTGCTTTTTAAAAAATAATTTATTTTATATACATTGGCGTTTATATCTTTGTGACTATCTTTGTGAGGTGTTGGACGTTGTGGAGCAGGAGGTGCAGACAATTGTGAGCTGCCTGCGGCTGTTGGGAATTGACCCTGGTTCCTCTGGAAGAGCAGCCAGTGCTTTTAACCTCTGAGCCACCTCTCCATCTCTGCTCTCTCCCAGTATATTATTTTCAAAGCGTTCATAGAGTATTTCCCAAGATAGGCTTTTCTAAAATATGCAAGGCTTAAATAAAGCTAACATAACTACCATAAAATTATCTTTGCTAGTGAAATGGTACCAAACCAGAAATTAACAAACGGAAAGAAAAAAGAGAAGGCACAAGACTGTAAAACTTAAACATCACTTTAAAAAAAATGCTGTCATTCTGCCACTCAGTAGCTTTATTGAAATTGCAGCGGTTTGTCTCAAAATGACAAGTCCATCCAATACTCTGTAGGTGCTGCCACAAGAGAGGAGAAGGGATAATGGCTCAAAGGAAGAGAATCTGAGCACCACTCATCAGATCTGGGAGGAGCGGAAAGGAGAGCCTTTCTTTCTCAAACAGTAGATGGAGTAAATGTTCGATGAGTTTATAATTAGCTTTTGTAAACAGTTTTTACTTATTTATATATTTTTTATTATTTAAAAGCATATTTATTTATGTATTTGTTTATTCATTTCAAGGCAGGTTTACTCTGTGCCTCCTTGGCTGCCCTAAAACTCCCTCTGTAGAACAGGTTGTCCTCGCACAAACAAATTCACCTGTCTCTGCCTCCCTAGTGCTGAGATTAAAGACATGGTTCATTATTGTTTGGCTGAAAATCATTTTCAATTTTACACATGTTTTGATCACATTCCTCACCTCCCCAATGTTTATCCAGATCTTCCCCTTTTCCCTACACACTCAACTTTAAGTTCTATATCAAAAAATAAGCCAAAACACCAATACAAATACAAATGCCCAAAATGTAAAAAATATAACATCACCCAAAAAGAAAATACAAAACCAAAAATGAATCAAAATAAAAATTCATCTGTAACTAATTAAAAGCACACACACAAACACACACACATGCACACACACACATGCAAACTGTGGCATCCATCATGCATTGGTCACTTACTTAGAACATGTGATCTTCCCTGTGGTGTTATTTATGGCCAGCATCATTTTCATTGGAGTAGATTGATTTTCTCTGTCCCAAATGGTATAAATGACAGTTCCCCTGTTAGCCTTTATCCTAGTGACTAGATTTATACTCATATATTCATCCATGCATTTCAAGAAACTGTAACAGGATAAAAACAAACCTATCACACAAAACAGACAAACAGAAAGAAACGAGCCCAAGAGAGGGCACAAGACCCAGAGAGGCAAACTTGTTCCTGTGGTCAGAAAATCCCTTTAAACAGTAAACCTGAAGGCATAGTATAAGCCCAGGAGACCTGGTGCAGACCCGTGTAGGCCTTGTGCATACTGATTGCACTTCCTCTGAGTAGCTATAGCTGTGCATATGCTGATGCAGAGGGCCTTGTTTTCTTGGTGTTCTCCACCCCTGCTGGCCCCTATACTCTTTCTGTGTCTCCTTTCCACAGGGTTCCCTGAGCTCTGAGGAGGGATTTGTTGGAGACATTGCTTTTAAAACTCAGTGTTTCAAGGTCTCTCATTCTCTGCATAATGTCTGACTGTGAGTCTCTATTTTAACACAAGGCATTTTTATTTTTTTTATTTTTATTTTTTTTCCTCAAAGTTTATTAAAATACAAAAGTCTCCATTTCCGCCCCTCCTCCCAACTCCATCCCCAATAGCAGTCAGGGTCTCTGGCCCTGTGGGTAGTTCAAGCTCCTCCCCCCTCCCTCCAGGTCCAGGAAGGTGAGCATCCAAACAGACTGGATCCCAAAAATCCAGTATATGCAGAGGAAACAAGTACCAGTGTCATTGTCAATGGCTTTTCAGAAAGACTCCGGGCCAGCCACATTCAGAGAATCGGGCCTCGTTCAGAGAATCTGGCTGGATTACGTGCTTGCTCAATCTCAGACAACTGGCCATGGTGAACTCTCATTAGATCAGTCCCCTTGTATCAGTGGGTGATCGCACCCCTCGCGGTCCTGATTTCCTTTTTCATGTTCTTCCTCCTTCTGCTCCTCGTTTGGACCTTTGGGGACTCAGTCCGGTGCTTCAATGTGGGTCTCCGTCTGTATCGCCATCCCTCGTCGGATGAAGGTTCCCTCTGATCTTGCCTTCCTTGCTCACGTTCTCTTTCCTTCTGATTCTCATTTGGACCTAGGGAGTTAAGTCCAGTGTTCCAATGTGGGTCTCTGTCTCCATCTCCATCCATCGCCAGTAGAAGGATCTATGGTGATAAGCAAAATATTCATCAGTATGGTTACGGGCCAAGGCCTGTTCAGGCACCCTCTCCTCTGTCCAGACAACAATCTGAGGATCTCTCCTTGGACCTGGGATCCCATTTATAATCAAGTCTCTAGTAAACCCTAAACTGACTCCCTTAGTTGAGATATATTCTTCCCTGATCCCATATCTATCCTTCCTCCTTCCCCCACTCCCAGTCCCCCGAGCTTTCACTATTCCTCCCCTGCTCCCTTCTTTCCAACCCTCTCCCATTCCAGCAACCCTCCCACCCCACCCAAGCACCCGAGGTTACCTGGGACTCTTGTCTATTTCCAATCTCCAGGAGGAAAACTACCTGAATTTTCTTCAGGTTCACCCTCCTATCCAGCTTCTCTAGGATCACGAATAATAGGCTCAAAGACCTTTAATTATGGCTAGAATCCACTTATGAGTGAATATATACCATATTCCTCTTTTTGGGTCTGGCTTACCTGACTCAGTAAAGCATTCTCTTTTTTTTATTATTTTTTTTAATTTTTTTTTAAATTTTTTTTATTTTTTAATTTAATTTTTACTAGGAACCCCTCCAGAATCAAGTCTCTTGCAAACCCTAAAATGGCTCCCTTAGCTGAGATATAAACCTCCCTGCTCCCACAACCATCCTTCCTCCCTCCCTCCTCCCATTCCCCCAAGCCATCCCCAATCCTCCCCCTCTCCCCTCTCCCTGACCATCTCCCCTTACTACCATCCCCCCACCCTCCATGCACCCGAGTTTGCCTGGCAATCTTGCCTAGTTCCACTATCCAGGAGGATAACTATATGATTTTCTTCAGGTTCACCTTCTTATTTAGCTTCTCTAGGATCACAAATTCTAGACTCAAAGACCTTTAACTATGGCTAGAAACCACTTATGATTCAGTACATACCATATTCCTCTTTTTGGGTCTGGGTTACCTCACTCAGTAAAGTGTTTTCTATTTCCATCCATTTGCATGCAAAATTCAAGATGTCATTGTTTTTTACCGCTGAGTAAAACTCTAATGTATATATGTTCCACACCTTCTTTAACCATTCTTCTATTGAGGGGCACCTAGGTTGTTTCCATGTTCTGGCTATTACAAATAGTGCAGCTATGAACATAGTTGAACAAATACTTTTGTAGTATGATAGGGCATCTCTTGGGTATATTCCCAAGAGTGGAATTGCTGGGTCCTGAGGGAGGTTGACTCCCAGTTTCCTGAGAAACCACCACACTGATTTCCAAAGTGGCTGCACAAGGTTGCATTCCCACCAACAATGGATGAGTGTTCCCCTTACTCCACATCCTCTCCAGCATAGACTATCATTGGTGTTTTTGAATTTAGCTATTCTGACAGGTGTAAGATGGTATCTCAAAGTGGTTTTGATTTGCATTTCCCTGATCGCTAAGGAGGTTGAGTATGACCTTAAGGGTCTTCTGGCCATTCGAAGTTCATCTGTTGTGAATTCTCTGTTCAGTTCAGTACCCCATTTTTTAATTGGGTTAATTAGAGTTTTAGTGTCTAGTTTCTTGACTTCTTTGTATATTTTGGAGATCAGACCTTTGTCTGATGAGGGGTTGGTGAAGATCTTCTCCCAGTCAGAAGGCAGCCTTTTTGTCTTACTGACAGTGTCCTTTGCTTTACAGAAGCTTCTCAGTTTCAGGAGGTCCCATTTATTCATTGTTTCTCTTATTGTCTGTGCTACTGGGGTCCTACTTAATAAGTGGCCTCCTGTACCTATATCTTATAGACTACTTCCCACTTTCTCTTCTATCTGATTCAAAGTGGACAGATTAATGTTGATGTCTATAATCCATTTGGACTTGAGTTTTGTGCATGGTGATAGATATGGATCTACTTTCATTCTTCGACAGGTTGACATTCAGTTATGCCAGCACCATTTGTTAAAGATGCTTTCCTTCTTCCATTGTATACCTTTAGCTCCCTTGTCGAAAATTAGGTGTTCATAGGTTTGTGGGTTAGTATCCAGGTCTTCTATTCGATTCCATAGGTCGACTTCTCTGTTCTTATGACAATACCAAGCTGTTTTCAATACTGTAGCTCTGTAATAGAGTTTGAAGTCAGGGATGGTAATGCCTCCTGAAGTTCCTTTATTGTATAAGATTGTTTTGGCTATCCTGGGTTTTTTTGTTTTGCCATATAAACTTGATTATTGTTCTCTCAAGGTCTTTGAAGAAGTTTGATGAGATTTTGATGGGGATTGCATTGAATCTATAGATTGCTTTAGGTAGAATTGCCATTTTTACTATGTTGATTCTCCCAATCCAAGAGCAGGGAAGGTCTTTCCATTTTCTGGTATCCTCCTCAATTTCTTTCTTCAAAGACTTAAAGTTCTTGTCAAATAGGTCTTTCACTTCCTTGGTTAGAGTAACCCCAAGATATTTTATGCTATTTGTGGCTATCGTGAAAGGTGATGTTTCTCTGATTTCCCTCTCTGCTTTTTTATCCTTTGTGTATAGGAGGGTCACTGATTTTTTGGAGTTGATCTTGTATCCTGCCACGTTACTAAAGGTGTTTATCAGCTGTAGGAGTTATTTGGTAGAGTTTTTGGGGTCACTATGTATACTATCATATCGTCATCAAATAACGAAAGTTTAACTTCGTCCTTTCCAATTCGAATCCCCTTGATCTCCTTATGTTGTCTTATTGCTATTGCTAGAACTTCAAGCACTATATTGAAGAAGTATGGAGAGAGTGGACAGCCTTGTCATGTTCCTGATTTTTGGAAAGGCTTTGAGTTTCTCTCCATTCAATTTGATGTTAACTGTCAGGTTGCTGTTTATTGTTTTTATTATATTTAGGTATGATCCTTGTATCCCCAGTCTCTCCAACACCTTTATCATAAATGGATGTTGAATTTTGTCAAATGCTTTTTCAGCATCCAATGAAATGATCATATGGTTTTTTTCTTTCAGTTTATTTATATGATGGATTACATTGATAGATTTGCGTATGTTGAACCAGTCCTGCATCTCTGGGATGAAGCCTACTTGATCATAATGGATACTTTTTCTAATGTGTTATTGGATTCAGTTTGCCAGTATTTTATTGAGAATTTTTGCATCGATGTTCATGAGTGAGATTGGCCTGTAATTGTCTTTCTTGGTTGTGTCTTTGTGTGGTTTTGGTATTAGGGTAACTGTAACTTCATAAAAGGAGTTTGACAATGACTCTTCTATTTCTATATTGTGGAATACATTAAGGAGTATAGGTATTAGCTCTTCCTAGAAGTTCTGATAGAACTCTGCATTGAAACCATCTGGTCCTGGGCTCTTTTCGGTAGGGAGATTTTTGATAACAGCTTCTAATGATTTGCGACTAACAGGTCTATTTAGATTCTTCATCTGTTCTTGGTTCAACTTTGGTATGTGGTACTTTTCTAAAAAAATGTCCATTTCTTTTACATTTTCCAACTTTGTGGCATATGAACTTTCATAGTAAGATCTAATGATTCTCTGAATTTCCTCTGTGTCTGTTGTTATGTCCCCCTTTTCATTTTTGATCTTACTAATTTGTATGTTCTCTCTCTGCCATTTGATTAATTTGGATAGGGGTTTGTCAATCTTGTTGATTTTCTCCAAGAACCAGCTTTTTGATTCATTGATTCTTTGGATTGTTTTCTGTGTTTCTATTTTGTTGATTTCAGCCCTCAGTTTGATTATTTCCAGTCTTCTAGACCTCCTGGGTGAATCAGCTTCTATTTTTTCTAGAGCTTTCAAGTGTGCTGTTAAGTCTCCAATGTGTGCTTTCTCCATTTTCTTTAATTGGGCACTTAGTGCTATGAACTTTCCTCTCAGCACTGCTTTCATAGTGTCATATAGGTTTGAGTATGTTGTGTCCTTGTTTTCATTAAATTCAAGGAAGAGTTTGATTTCTTTCTTTATTTCTTCCTTGACCCAGGGGTGATTTAGTAGTTGACTGTTCAACTTCCATGAGTTTGTTGGCTTCCTTGAGGAAGCATTGTTGTTGAATTCTAATTTTAATCCATGGTGATCTGACAAGACACAGGTGGTTACTAATATTTTTTGTATCTGTGGAAGTTTGCTTTGTTACCGAGTATGTGGTCAATTTTCGAGAAGGTTCCATGAGCTGCAGAGAAGAAGGTATATTCCTTCCTATTTGGGTGGAGTGTTCTATAGATGTCTGTTAAGTCCATTCGATTCAATACCTCCAATAAATCTCTTATTTCTCTCTTTGGTTTCCGTCTGATTGACCTGTCCATTGGTGAAAGAGGAGTGTTGAAGTCTCCTACTATTAGCGTGTGTGGTTTGATGACTGTCTTGAGTTCTAGAAGAATTTCTTTTACATATGTGGGTGCCTGTATATTAGGGGCATAGATATTCAGGATTGAGACTTCTTCCTGATGAATTGTTCCAGATATGAGTATGAAATGTCCATCTCCATCTCTTCTGATTGATTTTAGTTTGAAGTTGATTTTGTTAGATATTAGAATGGCCACACCAGCTTGTTTCTTAGGTCCGTTTGCTTGGAAAACCTTTTCCCAACCCTTTACTCTGAGTAGGTGTCTGTCTTTGTGGTTGAGGTATGTTTCTTGTAAACAGCAGAATGTTGGATCCTGTTTTCGTATCCAATCTCTAAGTCTGTGCCTCTTTATAGGTGAATTGAGTCCATTGATATTAAGTGATATTAATGACCAGTGGTTGTTTACTCCAGTCATTTTTTTTGGGTAGTAGAGTGTATGTGTTTTCCTTCTTTGAGTTGTGCTTGTGAAGGGTCGCTAGATGTTTGAGTTATTGTAGGCAGTGTTGGGAATGTTGGATTCCTTGGGTTGTGATTTTCCTTCTAATATTCTCTGTAAGGCTGGATTAGTAGCTACGTATTGTTTAAATTTGTTTTTATCCTGGAATATTTTGTTTTCTCCATTGATAGTGAATAATAGCTTGGCTGGGTATAGTAGTCTGAACTTGCATCCATGGTCTCTTAGTTTCTGCAGTACCTCTATCCAGGACCTTCTGACTTTCATGGTTTCCAGAGAGAAGTCTGGTGTAAGTCTGATAGGTTTACCTTTTTATGTTACTTGACCTTTTTCCTTTGCAGCTCTTAATATCCTTTCTTTAATCTGGATGCTTTGTGTTTTGATTATTATATGGAGAGGGGATGTTTTGTTCTGATCCAGTCTATTCGGTGTTCAGTATGCTTCTTGAACCTTCATAGGAATATCATTCTTTAGGATGGGAAAGTTTTCTTCTATAATTTTGTTGAATATATTTTCTGGACCTTTGATCTGCAATTCTTCTCCTTCTTCTACTCCTATTATTCTTAGATTTGGTTTTTTTTTATTATGTCCCATATTTCCTGAATGTTTTGTGATGAGAATTTGTTGGATTTGCTGTTTTCTTTGGTCAGAGCGTTTATTTTCTCTATGGTGTCTTCGTAATCTGAGATTCGTTCTTCTATCTCTTGTATTCTATTGGTTATGCTTGTTCCTGAAGTCTCTGTTTTTTTACCTAGATTTTCCATATCCTGCCGGCCCTCGGTTTATGTTTTCTTCACTGTTTCCATTTCAGTTTTCAATTCTTGAACTGATTCCATTACCTGTTTGATTGTTTTTTCTTGGTTTCCCAGGGTATCATTTACGAATTTACTCATTTCTTCAAACTTTTTGTTATATTTCTCTTCCATTTCTTTACTCATTTCTTCCATCTTTTTGTTATATTTCTCTTCAAATTCTTTAAGTGAGTTATTCATACCCTGTTTAAGAGACTCTATTGCTTTCATAATGACACTGTTTTCCACTTCTTCCGGAATAGGGTGTTCAAGTCCTTCTGTCCTAAGATCGCTAGGATCTGGTATTTTCATGTTGTTTTTCAGATTGTTGGAGGAATTCTTGCCTTGGCGGAGAAGGCATTTTTAAACACAGTATTTTATCTATTGAGATTGTCATGCCGGAATACATATGTTTTGATCATTTTTATGGTCAAAGTTTCCCCTCACTCCTTTCAGATCTACCCTTGCTAGTTCCTAACTTTTTTTTTAATTGTCTTTTCTAAGGACTGGAAATGTGGCTCTCTGATTAAGAGCATTGGCTGATCTTCCAGGGTACCTGGGCTCAATTCTCAGAACCTACATGGAAGCTCACAACTGTCTGTAACTCCAGTGCTGGGGGATCAGACGCCTCTTCTGCCTTCTGCCAAGAATGCACGTACATGGTACATGTGCCTATGTGCAGGAAAACACCATAAAGAGTTCATAAAAGTAAACAATGGAGATGAATACACATAAAACAAAAATAAATCTTTAAAGAAAGGAAAACTTGGTACTGTAAACACTGAATGAGGCATCTTCATGAAGGTTCCTGCATAGTGGGGGCACGGAATATGATATAGATGTCCCATTTGTGAACTCTTTACTGTCAATCTGAGACACAATTCAACTTTATCTTTCAATTGAAGACAGAGTGTTCAGCTAGAAGATATTCTTCTAACAGAGGGTAAGTCACCCAGTTTTGCTGGATGTCTGCAAATGTAGCTGTGTAACATCATCAGAGAAGATGCTAGTGGCTTTCAGTTTAGGAAAAGTTCTTGACCTTTTTAGTTCTCTGTTGTTAAATACCTTTGAACTAGCTCCAGGAACTGGGACCTCCTTGCACTTATAATTTTTCGGTAACTTCTATAATTTTTTCTAATATCTGAGGCTGACTGGGTGACAAAGGAAAACATTCTATCAGGTCTCATTAATCTTTCTAAAACTATTTATTAAAAATTGTTTAAAGTCTTCCTAGTCAGTGTTGGACAGAGGGAAGAATCCATTTTCTCCAGACTGTGTAGACTGGCAGGGATCAGCCTCCAGGCTCTGGGATTGTTGTAAATAGGAACCCTACTCTATAGTAGAATGGAGCAGCAGGCTGTGTCTTGCAGCCTGCCTGGCTAGCTTTACCCGAAATAATTACACAGACACTGTTTTTTTTTAAAATTGCCTGGCCCATTAGCTCTAGCATCTTATTGGCTAACTCTCACATCTTGATTAACCCATTTCTAATAATCTGTGTACCACCACGAAGTGGTGGCTTACTGGGAAGATTCTAACCACTGTCCATTTTGGGTAGGAGAAGCATGGCATCTGCCTGATTCTGCTTCTTTCTCCCAATATCCTGTTCTGTCTATTCCACCTATCTAAGCTGCTGTCCTATCAAAAGCCAAGACAGTTTCTTTATTAACCAATGAAAGTAGCACATAGACAGATGACCCTCCTACATCATTTCCCCTTTTTCTGTTTAAACAAAAAAGAAAGGCCTTCACTTTAACATAGTAAAATTACATATAACAAAACAGTTATAAAGCAAGATTTATAGTTACAATATCTATTTTATCTTTTATCATAACAAAGGAAAACTATAACTATCTATTTATTCTTCAACTCCATCAAAGACTCCAGAAGGATATAATATTACCTAAGTAAACAAGAAATAAGCAACTTCCAAAACTCTAAAAACAACAGAGACATCTCGTTGCCTGGACAGTCACCCAAAGTTCTTTTGTACTGTTGGGGCATCCATCTTCGGCCTACAGGCCCATAGTATCCAGCAGACATTTCTGTGAAGCAGGAAATTTCAAAGGCAGTTTAGTCACTATATGTTGTGTCCTGCAGAATGTCTCGCAGACTCTTTCATGAATCAGGAACTCTGAAAGACCACCTTACCTTCAAACAAGTTCAGCAGTCCTCTCTCTGTGGGTTCTTCATGTCCAGTTTATGCAACAGTCCAGGCAAGAGCAGTTTCTTGCCCAAATGGCTATCAAACTCCATAAGGAGCCTCTTCAATGTCCATCTTCCTCTTGAAGTAGCTGGTGCTGCCAGGAGCAGACGTGTCTCATTGTCATGAAAAGCCCTAAGTTATTAAAACATTAAATGCCATATTCTGTAGTCTTTGAAAGATATGAAGAATGTCTTTCTGAAATATATCTATGCACATCTAGAAAATCTAACTAACATGACTACAAGCTTGACTATTATTGATGATTGTCCATTAACAACCTATATTTCCTAATTATACATTACATTTTTAAATAAACTATACAATCACAATACCTTAATCAAGATCAGAAATATATATATATATATATATATATACATACAACAAAATTGACCTTAAATCTATATTGCTAAAGCAAAATCCATACCAATGCAAATTATTTCTATCTATATCGTATCCCCCTTTAAATGTAAAAGAACATTTATATACAATATTTGGGAATATGGACGTAGTTATTTCTCTCCAAACTTCTTTCTGCTATATAGGGGCATTGTTAATCAGGTCTTTTTTTTGGTGTATCCTTTGTGAAGTAATTCTTTGAGGGTGTTTATAGCAACCTTTCAGGAGGGCGTGGTCTTTCATATCATATTGGGACAGAAACAATCCACAGGGTCTCATCCTCTGTGAAAACAAAAGAATCTCTTTCCCAAAGAGTCATATTCTTAGATCCAAATTCTGAAGTCATATACCCTTATGATCTCCATTCTTGTTTAGCTTGGCAGCCCATATAATGAAATGTCTCTCTGTACTTAGCTCCTTCACAGTCAAAAATTTTAAAGAAAACACAATAATACACAGAATCCAGGCCCTCTGAGAATTTTCCATTTTTATGTGGCTTATTTTTATTTATTTCTTTTAATCTATAACTATCTGTACTCTGTCTCTTTCAAGACTTTACCCCTTATATTTTTAAGGCATTAACTTTATTCTCTATATTCCTTTTCTTTTCTCTCCCAAGCCTATGTACACTCATCCAACATTGTGACCCATTTAGAGGTCTTTTATGTCTGAATCTGTCCTATTGTGAATCTGTAATTTTTTTACTGTCCAGGAGCACTTTTGATTTGCACCTTTAAATCGCTAAGCGCTTGAGAATCTAAGCTGTGACATTCCTAGGTCAAAACCAGGTACTGCAGGCTCGCCCTGCCCAGTCCAACATGGTGGATCTCATACTTCTGAGCCTTGCACATTGCACTGCTAGCATGGCAGAGCTGCTTGTGCCTCTGAGCCGCAGCACACAATGACCCCCTTTTAGGCACACAGCGAGTCTAGTTGCCATCAAACAACTCATAGCAGTTTACTCCAAATGCTCCATTCAAAAAGTTCTGTCTCCTGCAGGAGCCAGAACAGAGACAGTTCTGGCACAGCCCAGAAACTGGTATTTCAAAACCACCACTTTAGAGTAGACCTGATCCTACTGCCTACCCAGGCAGGAAGAGCCAAGCCATGGGCATGGTCTCAGCTACTTTGTTCCCGACCCCGAGTGGGCACACAAACGTCCAGGCCCAGAAATGCTCCATAGCTGGAGTTTGCACTGGCAGCAGGGCCCAGGAAGCCATGTTTTAAAACAGTGCAGCTTTTTTCTGCCGCTATTGCTGAAACAGGAAATTTCTCTACTGCACGTCCTAGCAAACAGAAAAAGCTGTGTTAAACTCTATATTTGTGTCTACAATTCCTTTTCAAGCCCTTTTAGTCTTTACATGGAGTTAGTTACCACATTGTGCAGCCATCTGTTGTAAATTGGAGCATCACTCTGTAGTAAAATGGAGTGGGCTGTGTCCCGCTGCCTGGTTCATGGCTAGCTTTACCCAAAATAATTACACGGACACTGTTTTCTTTTAAACACTGCCTGGCCCATTAGTCTAGCCTCTTATTGGCTAACTCTCACATCTTGATTAACCCATTTCTAATAATCTATGTACCACCACAAAGTGGTGGCTTACTGGGAAGATTCTAACCACTGTCCGTCTTGGGTAGGAGAAACATGGCGTCTGCCTGACCCTGATTCTTTTTCCCAACATCCTGTTCTTACTACTCCACCTATCTAAGCTGCTGTCCTATCAAAAGCCAAGACAGTTTCTTTATTAACCAACGAAAGTCACAGTCAGATGACTCTCCTACATCATGGGATGGTTTTTATTTATTTTCTCAGAGAATGTGGATGATGAACTTTCCAGCTGTATGGACAAATTGCTGACAAGAAGACATACATCGTACAGAAGAAAGAGTAGATTCCCTTTCTTTCAGGTTCAGCTGAGGGGAACTTTTCCCATTCCCCAGCACTGCTTAGAACAGATATAGAGTGGAGGGAATGCTCACCTGGGAAGCTATTTCCCCTCCCTGTGTGCACTGCAGTAGATGCAGAGGGGTTTGAATGAGAAACTTGGCCTCTCCTAACTGAGACCAACCCTGACCGTGAGTAGGAGTCAAGTAATGCACCAAGCAAGTGCTCCCTCTCAGGGACTGAAACAGATAGAAGGTTCTTGTTCCTGTTGCTTTGTTTGTTTCTGTGTTTCTCTGTAGGTGACATGGCAGAACCAAAAACGATTCGGGTCCCCAACAGAAGGGCACATGTCTTAAGCCAGGGGTTTCTATACCAGAGAAAGCATGGCTTAATAGAGAGAGCAAGAAGTGACAGAAACACACAGACACCCAGATACACACACAGACTGAAGACAACCACTGATGACCACCACACATTCATACACCTGAATAGACGGGGGAATCCAGTGACATCCCACAGGCTTCTGACACTGGACCAGTGCCCTTGTTGGACCTCTCCCGTGTGTCCAAAAAGATGTCGCCTTAACTGGACTTGCCTCTGGAGGTGACATTCTAATTTTGTTTCCTTTTGGGGTGGAGATGTCAGAGTCCTCTGAAGCATGAGGCAACAATTGATCAAAGGGAGCCCTGGGGACCTAGAATTCAGGTTGCGCACCCCCAGGACAGTGGTTCTAATCTTCCTAATGTGTGATCCTCTAAGACAGTTTCTCATATTGTTTTTGATCCCAAATCATAAAATTACTTTTGATATTCCTTCATAACTGTAATTTTACTACTGGTACGAATTGTAATGTAAATATCTGCTATGCAAACTATCTGGTGTGTGACCCCTTTGAAAGGACCATTCAACCCCCAAAGGGAGTTGTGAGCCACAGGTTGAGGACCAGTGCCCTAGGGGCTTCTTGACCACCACAGCCTTCCCTGCTCCAAGGGGTCTGAGACCTCTGTTGTCTTGAGGTCTTGCTCAGGATTCTCTGTAGGAACTTCCAGAAATGTGGGGTATTCACTAGAGAAGACTGCTCAGACATGGATTTAAGACAAGAGAAACTCTTTATTAGCTGATCATTAATTACACTGGGTGTTGAGATCCCAGTATAGCACTGAGCCTTTCTCAGGTAGAGCTTTTAAGCACAAAAACCATATTCTGGATGGACATACGTCAGTTAACAGAAGAGTTTGCAGAAGTGGAAGGACAGAAGCCTAAAGCAAGGTTAATCCATTCAGAGACTTGGATGGACTGGGCCTTTATTCGAGTTCTGGCAGGTACTGCTTCCTATATGCTGAGTTTTACAGCCTGGATGGAGCTTCCATCATGGACTCAGGTGTGCCCTGTTAAAGTTATCAGTGATTTCTAAAAAGAAAACTGGTCCTCAACTTCTGTTTTCTTGATTAGTTATTAGAGATTTCCTTTAGACATCTGAGATATTTGATTATTGCCCGTTACATATGCAAGAGTAAAAACTTCACATTCCCACTAAGGAGATCTGGTTATCCTGTTTCCTATGCTAGGGATGGGCAATAACCACATTCTTTCCAGGTCTCTAGTAAAAGTAGTTCCACAATGAGGACAATTCCCACTGAGGAGCACCAAGAGAAACAGTACAAGGTGATAAGAAGAGACTCTAAGCAATTAGCACAGAGTGAAAGACCATGAAATGCTGTGTCCGCAGCATCCTGATTCATCTGGTGGAGGCTGATGGAAGGGAGAGTGGCGGCACCAGATGAACTCTCACGACTTCTCTGGAGCATCTTCAACCTGCAGCAAGGAAACACATCTTTTGAAGGGTCTGAGGAGAGCCTGGGTCAGTTCTCCTGGGTGCCCTGTACCAGTCATCACCACCCCACAGCCATCCTCACTGAGGGTCATTCCATTCCCTCCTCCATCACCCCTGGGCTCTCCATCCTGGATCCCCTACTGTCTTCCTCCTTCTTTCCCATGTCCCAGAGCCCCAGACCCTGCTGCAGTCCTGGGAGTTCAGAATAAAGTGGTGATGACCAGCTCTGCTTCCTGACTCAGGGGCTGATGGGTGTGACTGTCCCAGTCCAACTAAGTTCATTTGAGCATCCCAGATGGGAGTAGACTTCAGCAATAGGCTCAGTACACCAGCCTCCAGTGCAAACTCTGCTCCAGGGGTTCAGAATGCTGTTGCTGCTGCTTGATTCACTTTTATTTTATGTCTGTGCATGTGAGCCTGCATGCCTATAAGTGCGCTGTGTGAATGTCTGGGGTCTGTGCAGAAGAACAGGCTGGATCCTGTGGACCTAGAACTGTATGGTTGTGACGGCCCTGTGGGTGCTGGAAATAGAACATGTGTCTGATGCATGGGCAGCAGGTGTTCTTGCCAATGGACCATCTCTTCATTTATATCTTTTTTATTTTGCCTGTGGGGTGAAATCCTCTTCCTTCTATATATTAAGAGGAACTACCATGTGCTTCTGTGTTCCTGTTGTCTCCACCTCTGCATTATGGGACCCTCCTGATTAGGAGTCTGCTCTGAGCACCCACCTGCTGTGTTCCCTCCTCACTTTCCACTGCTCTGTGACATGATTCCTATCTCATGAAGGCTGACCACGCACAAGCTATTGCTAGCAGGTGACATGAACTCCAGACCTCATGCCTCCTTTCTCAATAAGATGCTACAGTTGAGGGACAAGATCATGACTTCAGGAATTCACTCTTGCTTCCTCACTCCTCACCCATCTATCCCTTACACACCCACAGTCCCACCCCCAGTACCTGTCATTGCAGATACTTTAAGAGAACCAGGAGGGCTAAGGTGAATAGCAAGACAAAGGCATTGGGCTCCATGGTCATGGATGAAGACTGGTCCACATCTGGGGCAATGGTTGGTGAGGCTGAAGTGAAAATATCAGCTGTGTCTTTGACCAGACCTGAAATCAAGAGAAAAATCTCACCATTGCTTCTGGGTGCTCAGGTAATTCAGGACATAGATCCACCTGTTGCTATGCAACAGCTGTTAGGTGGGTCCTGAGTGGGAAGGGAAGAGAGGGCATGTTCCCTGATACAGCTATGGTAGGGGAAGCAGGGTAATGATGGGACTGCATCTTTCCTGCTGACAGGAGGGGAGGCATGAGGAAGACCTGTGAGGACGGTGGCAGGGAAGAAGAAAGAGATCAGGTGAGATGAAAAACTACAGTAATTCTAGAGTGAGGACAATGCCAAGAAACAAATGGTTGCTATGCTGTGACAGCCAGCGAGGAACACAGTGTGTGAACAATGTAATCACAATTACTGAGATAGGAGAGGGTGAGAATGGAAAAGACTGATGGGAAAAATGACCATTAACCCAAGAACTCATAGATTTAGATTATTTCTCTCTCTCTCTCTCTCTCTCTCTCTCTCTCTCTCTCTCTCTCTCTCTCACACACACACACACACACACACACACACACACACACACATACACACACACACACACACACACACACACACACACACACACACACACACTTCATCTCATCTCTAAAGACTTTTCCCAAGGTACCTGTAGGCTCCAGCTTTTCTTCCAAGTGTGACATTTTTATCTCCTTATGCCAGGCCCCGCAGTCCCCCTGTGAGGTCCTGTATAAGAAGCCTGTTAAACCTTCGTTTTTCTCCCACATCTCTTTTATCCACATGGATCCAGGATCAACTTCAGTCCACTTTCTAGTGCTTGGGTGAAGATACAGCACTTTGTGTCCATTGAGGTGTAAGTCACAGGATCCATAGGAAAGTCCATCTGCTTCATACCAACAGCTTATCCTGACCTGCACAGTGAAGGGCTCTGTGCCCATTGGAAAGGGATCAGCCTTTGGCTTTGATGAATCCTGTCTACCTATCCTCCTCCCTTCCCATCCTCTGACCTTCCACATTTTACCATTGGTGTTGGACCTCTTAGGTGGGAGGGGCTACCAGTGCTTCATTTCTTATCCTCCATGAAAACAATGAATGTCCCTAGCCCATCACAAGTCCTGTTCTTTCCCTCAGGTGCCCATCTGATTGTTCTTTTATTTACTTTGTAACAGTGGGGATTGAACCTATGTCCTCACGGATGCCAGTCTAGCACTCTGTCTCTGAGCTTCATATCCGGAACTATGGGGCCATTTGAAACTCACCTCTGCTTGCATTAATCTCCTGCTTCATGAGAAGTGCTTGGTTAGTGACCCGGCCGAGTCCATCTTTCAGAGTGTCAACCTGTGTGTCCCAGGACTTTGTGGCATTCGGTTTCTTGCCAATAAGACCAATGGCATGGCAGTTGTTGGTACTGCCACAGGAAATGAAAGTATTTTCATTCACTTGACCTTTGACTTCCTGCCTCCACGGTCCAGACCCTGGCCTGACAACACTGTAGTTGACGCAAATGGAAGCAGCATCTGTGAAGGAAACATGTGGTGAGGGATGCAGAGCAGGGGCTCAGAGACAGTCTCTGCCTGGGGAACAAGAAAGTCCTCTGGAAGGGTGTCTTTAAAAAAAAAAGAGAGAGAAATAAGTAAATAACGTTAAAACCCTGACTGAACTTTCCCTGTGTTAAGTAAAGTATAGTCCGTCATTCTCTCTTCTTTGAGGATGCAAGTCAAGGAGTGGCCGACCCCTGCTCTTCATCAGGACAATTCTCTAATCTGTTATCACATGATCATGCTGTGCTGGGCCTTGTCAGTGATGGAAGGAAAATTAAGAAGCTGTTTTCTGGATTTTTCAGTATTCATCAAGAGGCCCTAAACCCAGGCCCTCATCCTGTCATTTCTAGCTAGCCCAGAAGCCATAGGCAGCATAAACCCACTAATTCCCGGGAAACATGCAGCTTGCACAGTATATTTGAATATACTCTGGGAGGGGCACCAATACTGGTACATGGGGTGTACCCTAATCTGGGGTCAGAAGAATGGTGGAGACCAAATCTGCTGTCCCGTTCATCAACTTGCTGCCCTCTGAGCCAGTTACACTAAATGTCGACTCGAGTGTTTAATGCAGGACAGGTATAGTAAGGCTTGCCAGGTGGAAAATTTCAATGCCTGCCATTTACAGAAAATGAAAAACAAACAAACAAACAAAACCCAAACCTATTTCTGCCTAAAGGAACACCATTAATTGATGCTGTTTTCCCAAGAGGTAGACTAAATGAGCCTGGAATGCCAGGGCAGAGCCTTCCACATGTCCTACCCAGTACCATTCCTGGAATCCACTATAGTCATCCCTGGTTAGCTGAGGTGCTAATCCACTGATTGTCACCCGGTGGAAAAGGGGCTGAAAGGCACTTTATGGATGGGGAGTGGGAAAGGCTATATGGGCAAGGAAGGGCACTGAGCCGGCTGGTGGTTGATGAGTCTCATGGAATTGAAGGTGAAGGTTGGTGGTAGAAAGTTGTAATCCTAGCACCCGACAGACCTATAGAGAGAAGGAATGGCTGCAAATTCTGGGCTCTGGTGTAAAGTCCTGCTGTAAAACAAAGCGAAAGCAAGAATAAATGGGTAAAAAGTGAGAAAGAGCGTGGTTGATAACGTTTTCCCTGAAGCATCCTTTGTCATCTGCTGGAATAGTATGGTGGAATGATGGGAAAGAAAGTTCCAGGGCATAGAGGCTCAGGAATGCAGGAGGGTTCCTCTGGGAATCCCCTGGGAAGAGTCTTCAGAGCACAGACTGCCTTCAATCCAGGGGAGCTGTCTGAGCTTCTTGGCGGAGTCTGGCACTGTGCACATCACCTCCGAACCTCCTGACTTGGCTTAGCCTTCCTGTGGACACCAGTATGACAGAATACTCATGGCGTTATGGTAACTTTTTCCCTCCTCCCCTGAACATGGTAGGGGCAGGGCAAGGGAAGGTGCGCTGCAAGTGCCACATTTCCGCAGGCGCTGCCTTTACCGCAAGTGCCTCAATTCTGAGGGTCTGGGAGCTTCCCAGAGGAGGACTACTACCTTGAGATTCAATACCCACTTCCCTTCCCTCCTCATCCCCCTCCTCGCACCCCTCGGGTTAAATCACCTTAAATCGCAGCAGCTCACCAGTGGGTTGCAAGGACCCCAAACAGATCAGTAGAACCAATAAGCACTGCTTCTTAAAGATCGTTCTCAGCGGCTGCATTCTTCGCCATACCCTGAGCCACAGGTTTAGTAATCAGAGTTGCAGAGAGAAGCGGAGAGGCCTCAGTGCCGCCCTGCAGAGGGTTCACAAAAGTGCCAGGCACCAGAATGAATTCTCAGTGGGGATTCTGGGCGCCCTGCACAGGACAAGCTCCTTCAATTTAGAAGCAGACTGTGAAGGCGGAGACTATGACCTGAGTGATGCAGGCTGTTGTCCAATCCCCAGGCTCCTAAACCTCCCGGTCCCTACCAGACAACCAACCAGGGCCCAGCCTTCTAAATCCATGGCAACTGACCCAGCCCAAAACACAAAGCTTTTCCCTAAATATATATATATATTTTCTTGCGGTCTGACACCGGAAAGGGACGTGTGTACCTAAGAGCAGTCGTGCCAGAAGAAACTTGAAGTCACTCCCAGGAGTTTCTCTCCAGAGTCTTCCTTCTTCAGTGTCTAGACAAGACTGGGGAGGAAGCTTCCTTCTTCCCAGAATTCTCTTGTTCTCATTGACCCACCTCTACTTCCTGTTCTGTCATCCTGCCTATACTTCCTGCCTGGTTACTGGCCAATCAGCGTTTATCTAAAACATAATTGACAGAGTATAGACAATTGTCCCTCACCAAATGTCTGTTTCAAATAAACAACATTTATGCACAAGAAAACAGGACTATGAGACCTTGGGATTTTGCCTAGGATAAAAGTTCATACAATTTAAAAATATAATTTTGTTATTTTAAATGTATGTATGTTGTTTTACCTAGTGTTTGTTGTATGCACCATATATGTGCCTGGTGCCCTTGGAAGACAGAAAAGGGTGGCAGATTCCCCAGAACTGCAGTTCTCTGTAACTTCAGCTACACATAACTACTGTTCTGACTACCATGTGGGTGTTTGTGTTTGAACTTACATCCACTGGAAAAGCAGCCAGTGCCCTTAATCCCTGAGGCATCTTTCTAGCCTCCCATGTTTTTTTTTTTTCTTAAAGCCTTAGTATATATTTCCTTTAGCTTGAATAAGAATGACCCACATAGGCCCACAGAGACTCATAGATTTGGATGTTTGGTCACAAGGGAGTGACATTATTAGGTTTGGCCTTACTGGAGTGGGTGTGGCCTTGTTGGAGGAAGTGTGTCACTGGGGTGCTCTTTCGGGTTTCAAATGCTCAAGCCAGGACTAGTGTCTCAGTCTCTCAGTGCTGCCTGCCAATACAGATGTAGAACTCTCAGCTACTTCACCAGTAACACGTCTGCTTGCCTGCTGCCCTGCTCCACACCATGAGATAATGGACTAAACCTTTGAAACTATAAGTCAGCCCCACTGAAATGTCTTCTTTTATCAGAATTTCCTAGGTTGAGCTGGGTGATAGTGGTGCACACCTTTAATCCAGCACACTGGGAGGCAGAGGCAGGTGGATCTCCTTGATGTTTGAGACCATCCTGATCTACAAAAGTGGATTCCAGGACAACAAGAGCTGTTACACAGAGAAACTTTTGCCAGCACCCACACAAAAAAGGGGGGGGCAAAAAAACCGAACAGTTGTCATGGTCATGGTGTCTTTTTACAGCAACCAAACAATGCCTAAGACAATCATATTTAGTCAGGTCATTCAGCAGAATCTTACCTGGGTCAGCTCACTGCACTGTTTTTTTTTTAAATTTAACTTCTTTATTGATTCTTTGGGAATTTTGCATCATGCACCCCCATTCCATTCACCACCTGCTCCAACCACTCCAACACAACCCTAAGAAAACCCTAAAAAACAAAACAAAGTGTGCAAGCTAATAATCAAACAAAAACAAAAATAAATCAAGCTGGAAACAAAACGAAGACAACAAGAACAACTTTTTGTTTCTCCTTCTTTCCCACCTCTCCACCTCTTCATTCTGGCAGCAAATCATACAGTACACCCTTTTGTCCAATCAGCTTTCCTAGTAAACATTTACTGCAATGAGTCACTGATCTGGTTCAAGGCCTCTGGTTTCTGGTACACCATCATTAGGATCCTTCCTGGAACTCCTCTGGGATATCCCGTGGCTGTCCCAAGTCTTGGAGATCCTGCAGGTATTGTTCCACAGGACTTGTCTGTTCATGAGCTCCAGCAGTTCCTAGATGGGGTATATATTAGAGTGGGCCAATTCAAGATCTGGTTGTAGGTGTGAGTGGTAGCTGAGCTTGTAAGTCCAGGTCACTGTGGCTGCCTGCCTCAGGTGAGATGGGGGAATTAGCTCCTTTATATCTAGGCCCTCACGGTCAGTTCAGCTTTACCTGTGGTGAGGGGTGGGGCCTTCTCTCCTAACTGCAGGGGCTAGCTCTCCCACAAATATCAGAGTCATTTCTCTTGGTGTAGTGTCCAGAGAGGCAAGACCAGCTTTTCCAGGGTGAGTGAAGGGCAGGCCTGGCTCAGCATGGTCCTCTTGATTTCATCTTACATGGTTCCTAAGGCCCCCTGAGGTGAGATGGGTCACAGACATCAATACAGACCCTATCTGCATCTAGATCACAGACTTAGACATGGCCCTTGGTAGCAGCCTGAGCCCTGAGAACATTATAGTCATAATGGCAGCCCTAGTCACTCCAATCAGGATAATGCTAGAAGGAACATGACCCTGGACAGTAACAAGGCCATAGGTTGTGGCCCAAACACCAGGCTTCATGTGGCCTTTGATAGCAACATAGACTGTGGACATCAACATAGACCTCTCAGCTGTGGTAGGACCATGGACCCAAACACAGTTCTAGGAGATGGCCCAGACCACTGGAATCAGCATGGCCCTCGATGGCAACAGGAGCCACTGACATCAACACAGGGATGTACTGTAGGACCATGAACTGTAGGCCCATTTTCTGGCAGCCCAGACTCGAATAATCACACAGAAATTATATTAATTATACCACTGCTTGGATAATAGCTTAGGCATAATCCTAGCTGTACCACCCGGTTCTGCGTTACCCCTTCCCAGTACGGTTCGTGCGCCTCCCATACCTTATACGTGTTTGGGCAAAGGCCTGAAGATTGAAATAAAAGACACACACACAAGAGACCTGGGTCATTCGTCAAGAGATAGCCGAATGCCACTTTATTTAGCAGAATGCAAGGCTAATATACCTTGGCCCCAGTAAGGGAACCCCCTCCCAACCAGAGGGAAAACTGGCACTTTATGGGACCTGGCGCTGTAGGGAATTCCTTCCCAGGCAGAGGGTGGAGAGCAGTGACAGCAGTGAGAGAGACCTTGGCTCTGTGTAATTCTCCCAGGCAGGTGGGAAATTACCACACCAAAGATAGAAAAAAGCCCTACAGCTAAATCACAAGGCTAGGGCAGAGATAACAGAAACTAGAAGGAAGCTTTTAGCTGGCAGACCAAACTGTCCTCAGAGATGCACCCCAGGGAGTAAGGGGAGACAGGGTCCAACACTAGCTAGCTCTAACATCTTAAGTTAAGCCATGTCTATTAATCTGTGTATCACCAGGAGTCTGTGACCTATTGGTGAGTTTTCTGCATCCTTCTCCTTAGGCAGTTTGATTGATTCTGGCATCACCTTGATTCTGCCTAAACTATCTCTATAAATCTGTTTGAATTTCCTGCCTAGCTTTACTTTGCTAAGCCATTGGCTGAACAGCTTTATTTATCAATAATAACAGCAACACCTCAAGGATATCTCACATCATCTCTCCTTTTCTGTCTAATTAAAAAGAAAAGCTTTAATTTTAACATAGTAAAAAGAAAACAATGCTCATAGAAATTGGCAGTACCTCTCAGAACTCCAGACCAAAGCAAGTTAAAAGCCATGGGTGAAGCACAGAGTTTGAAATTTTCTTCTGATCTTAGCAAATATTTGTCAGACCAGACTGGGATTAAGAGTTGCAGGCTTGAGACAAGAGAATAGTATGGGTTTGGGTAAACATGAGGAGATAAACATATCTAGAATCAGACTGTAATTGCTCATCTTTCCTCACTGCGTCCTCCAAGACAACAAAAACAAGTTATTTTTATCCACTGATGCAGTGACACTTTAGGGAACAAAAGTGATTGTCATACTGTTGAACCCATACAGCAAATATGTGGAAGGGAATTTGCCCCAGAACTAGAGAACAAACCTAAGAGTCTGGAAGTGGGGACAGCTCATAGTGATCGAGAGATGTTTGCCAAAGTTGGAAGTGACATCAGTCATTATAGTGCAGAACCAGTATGCAGATTTGGAAAATGCTCCACTCTCTATTCACCCAGATCTGGACACCTGTGAGTGATCAAATCCAACATGGTACTTCTAGCAAGTTCTGTGTTACTAATGTGACCATGGAAACATGGAACTCATAGGTTATAAAGTCAGTGGAATTAGCTGAAGGAGTCTACCTACTATTTTAGACAGAGATAGAATTATTAGGCCAATTTGAGAAGCAATTCGATAGACTATCACATTAAGACAATGGGAAAGTGAAGACATGGAGTAGAGAGTGGGCTGTCTATCAATGCTTAGGAGTGTTGCACCTCCCAGATGAAGTCAGGGAACATTTGTAAAATTGTGTTGAGCGCTGCCCTCTATGTTTTTATTTTAAAACTAATTTCTCTCATGAAATCATTTAACTGAGCACATAGCAGTATTTACTGTAAACAATGAAACACCCCAGAAAATGCTGCTTGATTAAAGCATTTTACTGTCAGCAAACTGTGTATTGTAATGAGAAAGCACAGGTTTAGTAATCTGTACCATTGTGGGTCCTGGATCACATTTTCATTGTGTTTATGTATTTCTTCATTTGAAGATTGAAAAAATTCAATCAAGTGATTTCTAAAGACTCTGAATGTACTGAAAGTAAGGACAATACCTTCCAAACAGAGAGACGGGCTTGTAATTCCAAATGTGGAAGCTATTTCTAGCTGTATGATATCATAGTTAGCACTTACAGAGTTATGTTTAATTAAATAGGTCCAGATTTAGAAATCTGCTTTCAAATGGATCCCTTTGCTGGAAATGTCCAGCCCTTTGCAAGACCCCTAAATGACTCTGGTCTAGCAAAGCAAATCCAGGACTGTTTTACTCTGTCTCTGTAGACTTTGGGATCTCATGCAAGTGTACATCTTAAACCCTAAATTCTGGGCATTCTCCTAGGGAAAACGGGGAAAGTGATTCCTACATCTCATGGAGACACTGATCCATTTCTGTTTGAGATTGTGAATCCTATAGGAAGGAAAACATATTTTTTTAATCTCATGCCACTTTACACTTTCAGCGAAAAGGATAAAAAAAAAGCTTCATTTTCCCCATTTGTGTGTCTTTTCTTAAGGATGTATATCAATGCTTCCTTTGTTCCTGGAGACTCTTCAGAAGGTCCACAGGAAGGCCTGAGTCTGTGCTCACACCTTCAGGCTGACAAACTGCTACGAAAGGCATGAAAGTTTTGTGGCATCTGGAAGACTGCAGGAGAAAGGATGCTAATGAAAACAATTGCCATTACACTGGCATATCCCACCTCAAAACAGGTCTCCAAGCACGTAGTTTTCAGGATGAGACATTTGGGACAAAAAAAGCAAAAGCAAAAATACACAACAAACAAAAAACAAAGTCACATGTGGCCAGTCTTATGTAGAAAGAACTATTAATCTCTATTTTCCAGATTTCTTTTTAACAACAAATACAGGAGACTTCCAAGGGCCAATTTATTCTTCAACATTCTGGTCCTTTAATTATTACTGTACCATCCTATCTAAAGCCGGCACTGTTGTGGGACAATGGTCTGGTACCCTGTAAAGATTTGTTACTTGTATTTCAATAAAAGGCTAATTGGCCCGTAGCCAGGCAGAAAGTATGGGTGGGGCAACAAGGCAGGAAGTATAGGCTGGGCGATGAGAAAATAGGAATTCTGGGAAGAGAAAAGACTCAGTCTCCAGTTGTAACCCAGATGCAGAAAAAGCAAGATGAGAATGCATCACTGATAAAAGGTACCAAGCCACATGACTGACACAGACAAGAATTATGGGTTACTGCAAGATTTAAGAATTAGTTAATAAGAAGCCTGAGCTAATAGGCCAACCAGTTTATAATTAATTTAGACCTTTGTGTGTTTCTTTGGGAAACACTTCTTGGGAATGGCTGTGGGGCTAGGCAGGATAGAAACTTCTGCCAGCACTGCAGTTTCTCTGATGTTAAAGGCCATTGTACAACCCATACAGGTTTGTCTGTCAACCATTTTGAAGGTACAGTTGTTGGTGCCTTTGGAAGATCAGCAGCGGTTGTGCCCTGTTCTTGTACAACCTGAATGGTTGGTGGCTGTTCTTTATGATACCTTCTAATGTTTTTCCCAGAAGCATATGTTAATTGCTGGACTGTTAATCTGAGTATTCCATTGCTATAAAAAGTCATGTCCCCACAAATTCATTGCTGTGTTAGCCACATATGGTTTTAATTTTCTTCTCTGTCCTCCTGACCCTACACATTTGACATATCTCATGCTCTGTCTTTGCTCACCTTCTGTATAATCCTTAAGAGAGGGGTCTTCTATTTTATTTGAATTATGCTTAGAAATAAACATTGTTCTGGGAATGCCCTGTGTTCAATACTTTTGAAGGTGACCTTGTCTGCCACAGTTGAGACACTTGACATTTTGATTTTTGTTCAAACCTCTGGAAATCACCTCTCCTATCCAAGCATCATCATGGTCATGAGATTCAGTATCGACAGTATCCTGACTTCATTCCTCCAATGGTGCTGATCTTGTCTTTCAAGGCCTAAAAGACTTTACATTAAGAATTAACATTTTCAAAAGCCAGAGATTCAATTATTATTTGTCTAGTTTCTGAATTTGATATCATTCTATTTACTGTTGATGTCAGTCTTTTGATGAAATCTGTGAAGATTTCTTTTGGGCCCTCTATGACTTTAATAAGTGACCCAGTCTTCTTTCCTACGTCTTCAATTTTGTCCCAAATATTCAATGTTGCTGCATACCATAAAGCCAGGGTATGGGCATCATGTTAAGATTGCCTATCTATAGTAACATAATCTCCTTCTATAAGAAGTTGATCTTGATAGATTTCCATACCTCCAGCTCTACTCTGTTGTTCAATGGTCTTAGCTTCTTATTTTCACCAGTGAATTCACACCCCAAATATCTGGGTGCCAGATGTAATATGAATTCTAGTTGGCATTAATAATCAAAACAGAGTCATATATAAGGGTTAATGCTAAAAATCAGAGAAGCAAAATGAACAGATACTAGAGAGTTCTTACCTCCACCAATGCTCAGACTGCTAAAACTGACTGTCCCAGACTGCAGTGTTTCTCAGACTAGACTGCTCCTCAGACTACACTGAGTTCGTATCTCCTCCCACCTTCTATTCCTTTCCTCACCTACCATGTCACTCCTTTCTCCACTTCCCTAGAACTGGGACTAAAGACACGTGATCCCAAGTTCTGGGGTCACCTTTGTGGGAGCCTCATTTCTCTTTTAGACAGATTCAATCTTGTGTAGCCCACAGTGACCTTGAACTGACAGAGATCCCTCTGCCTCTGTCCATCTCTTGGGATTAAAGGTGTGTGCCAACACTCTTTGGCCTCTAGTGGCTTAGCTCTGCACTCTGATCTTCAGGCATGCTTTATTTGTTAAAACACAAACAAAATATCAATACACTCTAATCACCCTCAAGACCCCCCCAAAATGTATACTGATTTTGACAGGACTTTATACAGATTGACAAAGAACAAAGAGAATATTACAGTTACTTTATCACAAATTAAATAAATATTGCCACAAACTTTGAGAAGTAATCATGAGAAAATTCTTTGAAAAATTTTATGTAAAAGTCATACAGTGCAGCCATGCACACATTTGTATAAATATAAACATATGCAAGGCAATTATAAGAAAGTTTATAATCATCTGAATAGAAAGATGGCATTTAAAAGATACCAAGTCAGCAATATGATGGCTTTTGGTATGGAGAATGAAGGAAAGACATTACCAGTGACTGCCACTAAACAACTGGTCCTCAACTTCTCTTTCCTAAGACTAGTTGTTACAGGTTTTCTTTAGTGATACCTGAGATATCTGAATATGGCCAGTTTGCTTAATGCCACTGTAGTTTATAAATTAATTATGGAGAAATAGTGCATCTTACATTAGTAATACTTTAGTAGCACACTATAAGAGCTCAAAATCCAAGAATCAGCCAGGTGTGGTGCACACACCTTTAAGCTCAATGCCGGGGAGGTAGAGGCAGGAAGATCTCTAAGTTTCATGCCAGCCTGGTCCCCATAGTGAGTTCCATTTCAGGTTAATCTAGTTAGCCCCTACATAAAAAAATGCTGTTTTCAACAGTGAACTCTCCATACTTTAGGGTACTTATGTTGTCACTGTGTGTATGTGTCACGTGTGTGTGAGTGCTAGTGCACTTGTGCAAAGTGTCCCTGTGCAGTCAGAGGAAGCTAGTGTGAGTTCACTCTCCTTCCATCCCAGGTCTGTATGTATAGAAGAAGCTTCTCTGAGCACAGTGAAGAGCAGCACTGATCCAGATCTGCACCAGGAGGATGTGGACCCAGCAGCACCAGCTCCCAGAAACTTCTGCCTTTCACTGCCAGATTGTCACTGCAGGGGACAGCCAGTCTGTAGGACTGAGCAGCTTCTGGGTTCTGGGTTCTCTGTCTCCATTGCTGGACCTAGTGCATGTCACAGAGACTAAACTATAATAGTAATAATATTATAAAATAACACTTTTCTGTTATGAAATATCCCTATCATATGTAGTCATATGAAAATATCAGATACATTCTTTATTTTGTGCTAGAGAAGGTTGCCTTGTATAGGTGTGGTTATAATAAATATCTATTACAAAATTAATATACTTAATAGAATTTAACTCCTAGTCAAATACCTTAGAGAGGTTGGAATCTGTCTAGTCTGTCTCAAACTAACTTAGATACTGGTAAGTTATTTTCACAGGAGAAATAACTTCATATTTTCCCACTAAAGAGATTTGGTTATCCTGTTTCCTATGCTAGGGATGTGTACATAACCATGCTTTCCTGATCTTTAGTTCAACTAGTTCCATGTTAAGGGCAAATCCCACCAGGGAACACCAAGAGTACAAGGTGATAAGAAAGGGCCCAAGTGCCTGCACAGAGTGAAAGACCATGAAATGCTGTCCGCAGCATCCTGATTCATCTGGTGGAGGCTGATGGAAGGGAGAGTGGTGGCACAAGATGAACTCTCACGACTTCTCTGGAGCATCTTCAACCTGCAGCAAGGAAACACATCTTTTGAAGGGTCTGAGGAGAGCCTGGGTCAGTTCTCCTGGGTGCCCTGTACCAGTCATCACCACCCCACAACCACCCTCACTGAGGGTCATTCAGTTCCCTCCTCCATCACCCCTGGGCTCTCCATCCTGGATCCCCTACTGTCTTCCTCCTTCTTTCCCTTGTCCCAGAGCCCCAGGCCCTGCTGCAGACCTGGAGTTCAGAATAGAGTGGTGATGAGTCAGCTCTGCTTCCTGACTCAGGGGCTGATGGGAGGGGCTGGAGGAGCAGGGGGTGACCTCTATCCACTCTATCCAGAAAGGCCCATGGGCCCTGATTATTCAGGCCTTGAGTGGTGTTACAGACATCATTTCTCTTTCATTCTAAAACTATATTAAATATACTATATTTAAAAAACTATATAAAAAACTATATTTAATATAGTTTTAGAATTTAATATATCTAATATAGCTTTAGAATTTAATAGTCCCAATATCTAAGAGTGGCATCACACCTGAGGGTGTGCCTGTCCCTGCCCTACCTGTCCATCTGCACAGTCAGATGAGAGCAATGGATTCCAGGAGCATCTCGGTCCACCAGTCTCCAGTGGAGACACTGCTCCAGGGACCTGGAGGCTGCTGCTCCTTGATCTATTTCTATTTCATGTGTATGAGTGTGTACCTGCATGTCTGTAAGTGCACTGTGTGAATGCCTGGTGTTTGTGGAGAAGGGGCTGGATCCCTTGGACCAGAAGCTCTTTGGTTGTGAGCTGCCATATGGGTCCTAGGAATGGAACTTGGGTCTGAAGCAGGGGCAGCAAGTGGTCTTGCCATTGAGCCATCTCTTTATTCATATTTTTATCTTTGTCTGTTGAGTGGAATCCTCTTGCCTCTACACATTAAGAGGAACTATATGTTCTTTTGTGTTCCTGTAAATGGGACCCGCCTGATTAGACACCTGTTGTGTTCCCTCCTCATTCCCACTGCTCTGTGACATGATTCCTGTCTGTCAAGGCTGAGCATGCACACACTATTGCTAGCAGGTGACATGAACTCCATATCTCCTGCCTCCTTTCTCAATAAGATGCTGCAGTTGCGGGACAAGAGCAGGACTTCAGCAATTGCTTCCTCACTCCTCATCCATGCGTCCCTTACTCTGTTCCCAACACTGCCCTCAGTACCTGTCATGGCTGAGGATCCTCCTGAGAGAAGCAGCAGGAGGGAGCAGGTGAGGAGAATCAGCAGGACAGAGATGTGAGGAATGATGATCATGGCCTTTGATGAATCTAAAGTGGAAACACAAGCTGAGCCTTTGACCAGACCTCAAATCTGAGAAAATCTCACCTTAGCTTCTGGGTCCTCAGGTCATTCAGCAACACAGAGAGTTCCACCCCTGTTGTTGCTCTGCAGCAACTGTTTAGGTGGGTCCCAAGTTGGAAGGGAGAGAGGGCATGTTCCCTGATCTCAAAAGACTCATGCAGCTATGGTGGGGGAAGCAGGATAATGATGGCAGGTGAGCAGGCATGAGGGTGACCTGTGAGGATGGTGACAGGGAAGAAGAGAGATCAGGTGAGATGAAAGCAACAGTGAGTCTAGAATGAGAAAAAGACCAGGAAGTAAAGGCGCTCAGATTGTAACAGTCAGTGAGGGCCACAGTGAGAGAACAATTAGTGAGATTGGAGAGCGTGGGAACCGGAATGAATGATGGGAAAAGTGACCATTAACTCACGAACTCATGGTGATTAGATTATTACACACACACACCACACACACACATACACCACAAACACCACACACATATACACACACACCACACACATTCACACAAATACACACACAAATATACACACCAAACACACACACATACACACCACACACACACACCACACACAAATACAAACACACAAATATATACACACACATACACACACCCCTTATTTGCAGTGAGTTTCTTTCCCTTCTTCACAGTTACCTGTATGCTTCACCTCTTGTCCCCAGTGGGACTTGAACTCCTGAAACCAAGTCTTACAGTGATTCTGGGAGGTCATTTGTAAGAAGGTAGTTATTTCCGTGTTTTTCTTGCGTTTCTCTAGCAACATGATCGATGCAGGATGAAGAGTAGTCCATGTTCCAGTGATTGAGTTAAAATGCAACATTTTGCGTTCATTAATGTCAAAGTTCCAGGATGCATTGAATTGTCCATCTGCTTCATGCCAACAACACACCCTGGCCGTCAGTAAGAGGTGCACTGTGCCTATTGGGAAGAGATCAGCCTCTGGCCTTGATGAATCCTGTCTGCTTACCCTCCCTTCCCATCATCTGACCTTGCTCTACCCTTCACATTTTAGCCTTGCTACTGTGTAGGAGGAGGAGCAGACCATGTCCTGCCACCCGGCTAGCTTAACCCCCCCCGAAATAACCACACAGAAATTGTATTAATTAAATTACTGCCTGGCCCTTTATATCTAGCCTTTTCTTGGCCAACTCTCACATCTTGATAACCCATTGCTAGTAATTTGTGTAGCACCACAAGGTCGTGGCTTCCTGGGAAGATTCTGAACTACATCCATCTCAGGCTGGAGATTCAAGGCCTCTAGGCTCTCTCTGCTGCTTTCTTCCTCCCCGAATTTTGTTCTGTCTTCCCCACCTACCTGAATTCCACCCTATCAACTAGGCCAAGGCAGTTTCTTTAATAACCAATGAAAACAACACAAATACAGAAGGGCCTCCTACACTACTACTGGGCCTCTTTGGTGGGAGGAACCACCAGTGATTGGTGCGGAAGAATTGTCTGTATACTGACAATCATATTTAAAATAAATGCTGATTGGCCAGGTAGGAAATATAGGTGGGAAATCCAGACAGGAAGTAGAGGTGGAGCAAAGAGAACGGGAGTATTAACAGGAAGCTCCCTCTGCATTCCTGCCCACACCATAGAGAAGCAAGGTATAACCTGCCCTGCTGGAAAAGGTACTGAGCCACGTGGTTAACATAGATAAGAATAATGGGTTAATGTAACTTATAAAAGTTAGCAAGAAGCCTGAGCTAATGGGCCAATCAGTTTTATAACTTATGGAGATTTCTGTGTGATTTTCTTTGGAGCTTGCCGGCTATAGGGTACCAGGTGGGACAGATACCCCAACAAGCAGGCCCTCTCATTTTATAAGTGATTCTTTTTTTTTTTATTTTCCTCCACGAAAACACTGAATGTCCCTAACCTGTCACAAATCCTGTCCTTTCCTTCATGGAGCCATCTAATAAGTTCTTTTATTTTGTTTGTAGCAGTGGGGATTGAACCTGGGGCCTCATGCATGCTAGGCAAGCACTCTGTCACTGAGCTACATCCCCCAATCCTACGGGGCAATTTAAAACTCACCTCCCATTGTGTTCTCCCGCATCATGTGAAGCATAAGCGCATTGAACAGTCCACATCCTTGTTGCAGAGCATCAACCTGTACTTGCCAGGTCTCTGTGACATTCACTTTTCTCCCTAGAACACCTATGGCACGGCAGGTGTTATTATTGCAGAAGACAAAAGTTTCGTTGTTCGCTTGGCCTTTAACTTCTTGCCTCTGTGATCCAGGCCCTGTCTGGCCCTCAGTGAAGCTGTAGCAAAGAGACACCAGTTCTGTGAAGGAAACAGCAGTAAAGTTAGGGATGCAGAACAGCGGCTCAGAGACAGGCCTCATAGACAGTATTTAGAACAAGAAAGTCCTTTTGGAATAATGTCTTTTAAAAAAAAAGAAAGAAAGAGAGGAAAAGGGAAAGGAAGGAAGGAAGGAAGGAAGGAAGGAAGGAAGGAAGGAAGGAAGGAAGGAAAGAAGGAAAGAAAAAAAAGAAAGTCTTGACCATCTTTGCCGGTTTCCTTTGTCGGTTTTATCCAGCCTAGAGTCACCTAAGAAGGGAGTGTCTATTGAGGGACCATTTTGACTGTTAATGATGTAGGAATGTCCAATCACTGTGGGAATTATTGTTCCCTGGGAAGGTGGTCTCTGGTGAGAAATCTAGATAAGAAATCTAGCTCTGCAGAAGATGTGATCCAGACAGCAAGCAGCATCCTCCACGGTTCCTGCTGTGCCTCTCTGGCTGTGAAGTGAGTTCCTTGGTCATAGATAATGCTGTGTGGAATAGCACATGGGCCTGCCTCTGAATACCTGCCCTGACCTCCCTCAGTGACAGACTATGGCTTAGAAGTAGAAGCAAAGGATTTAGGTTTGATTCTCAGCAATTGCACTTGGTGACTCACCACCACCTGTAACTCCAGTTCCAGGAGACCAAATGTCCTCTTTTATCCTCCAAAGGCACCAGGCACATATGTGGTGCACATACATACATGCAGTCAATACAAAAAAAAAACCTAAAATAACGATTAAAACTGAACCACCTCTATGAAAGACCCTCATTGCCTTCCTAGGAGGACCACAAGAGTGACCACTCAGCCCAACAGCAAATGCAGTCATTCTTTCTGTACTATTTCATTACTGCCCTGTCACTCAGGGATGAACACAGAGATGCTACTGTGAGTGGATGGTATGCTGGCTTGGATGAACCTGTCCTCTATAAAGTTAACTTTTGAATATTTGGTCCCCAGTTGGTGGCAGCTGCTTGGGCAGGTTCAGGAGGTATGGCTGAGCAAAGTATGATACTGGGTGTGGCTTTGAAACTCATTTTGTAAAGAATTACAGATATACAATAGGACAGACTCAGACATAAAAGAGCTCCAAACAAGATACAGTGTGTTTAAAAAATGTACATAGGCTTGGGAGAGAGAAGAAAAAGAGTAGAGAGAGTTATACAATAATAAAACAAAGTCATTAAAGTGACAGAGTAGAGACAGTCAAACACTAAAAGGGAGTAAAGAAAGAATAATCCATGCAAAGATGGAGAATGCACAGAGAGACTGGATTATGTATATTATTGTGTTTTTTTTGAATTTTTTGACTGTGAATGAGCTAAGTATAGAGAGATATTTCATTGCATGGGCTGCTAAACTAAACCAGCATAGATATTTTAAAGGCTTCTTGAATTCAAAATTTGAGTCTAAGGATAAGTTGCTTTGGAAAAGAGGTTCTTCTTTTGTTTCCACAGAGGATGAGAACCTGTGGATTGCTTCCAGACTAATATGGTTTAATGCTCCAAGCCACCCTGAAAGGTCACTGTGAACACCTTCCAAAAAATTACTTAGCCCAACTGCTGACTGAGATGAACCTAGCACACAGAATACACCATGAAAGACCTGATTAGCAGCACCCCAATCAGCAGGAAGTAGTCTAGAGAACTATACCCAAATTCCCAAGTACTATTTGCAAATGTTTGTTTACTTTTAAAGGGGAATATTCTATAGAGATTTGCATTGGTATGGATAATGGTTTATTGATACAAATTTAAGGTCGATTTTGTTATCTGTATATTTCTGTTCTTGATTAAGGTATTGTTTCTTCAGCTCATGTAAAAATGTAATGTATAATTAAGAAATATAGATTAAGAGATAATCATCTATAATAGTCAAGCTTGTAGTCATGTTAGATTTTCTAGATGTACATATTTCAGATGAATAGGCATTCTTCAAATCTTTCAAAGACTACAGAATATGTTAAAATGTTTAAGAACTTAAAATGTTTAAGAACTTTTAAAATGTTTAAGAACATTTAAAATGTTTTAAGAACTTAGGACTTTTCATGACAGTGAGACACATCTGCTCCTGGGCAATACCAATCTACTTCAAAGAGGATAGGCTGAATATGGATGCCCCAATGGTACAGAAGAACTTTGGGTGAGTGTCCAGGTAATGAGAAGTCTCTGTCAATTCTAGAGTTTTAGAAGTTGCTTACAATGCACTTCCTGTTTACTTAGGTAATATTATATCCTTCTGGAGTCTTTGATGGAATTGAAGAATATGTAAATACAGTTACAGTTTTCCTTAGTTATGATAAAAATAAAGTAGGTTTAAATATTATAACTGTAATTCTTGCTTGACACATGTTTTGTTGTATGTAATTTTACTATGTTAAAGTTGCAACCTTCATTTTATTTAAACAGAAAGGGGGAGGTGATGTGGAATTCCCATCTGTATGCTGTGAATACCATCGGTTAATAAAGGAGCTGCTTTGGGCCTATAGCAGAGCAGAGCAGAAAGAGCTAGGTGGGGAAAACTAAAGTGAATGCTGGGAGAAAGAAAGAGGAGTTAGGGAGAAGCCATGTAGCCCTACCAGAGACAGATGCCAAAATTTTAGCTAGTAAGCCGTAGCCATGTAGCGATACACAGATTAATACAAATGGGTTACATTAATGTGTAAGAGTTAGCCAATAAGAAGCTAGAGCTAATGGGCCAAGCAATGATTTAATTAATACAGTTTCTGTTCTGTTATTTCAGATCTGGGAAGCTGGGACAAACAAGTGACCTCCTTCAACAACAACAACACACACACACACAGAGAGACAGAGAGAGACAGAGACAGAGACAGAGAGACAGAGAAGGGATTATTGCAGATTCTATAGTGTGTGCTATGATGTGAAATCCCACCTTAAACAACAAGAGAAAGAAAAAAGAAGGAAAGAAACTACGAACGAGTGTGGTTGTAGCTGCCTTGTTCATGGCTGCAACTATTGTAATCTTTTGATTTTAATAAAAGAGGGGGGGTGAGAAGATGTGAAAGAAAGAGCAAAAAGGTTCCAAATGGTGGAGGGCTCGAGAGGAACTCCCGGGAAGGCAGTCTTCAGAGCATAGACTGCCTTAGGTCCAGAGCAGCACTGCCTCCTGAAGGGGTTCCTCACTGGTGACTTGGTGAGGCTTCAGTGGACCCCAGTGGTGTTGAGAGCCTCATTAGCTACTCCCCTCTGCTGCTGTGCCCTCCTCATTCATGCACCCCTTCCAGCCCTGCCACAGTGACTTTCCCCTAACGTTGTCAATTCACCTGTGAGGATGGGGGAGGGACGCTGCAAGGACCAAGGAGCAGACTTAAATTCCAGTAGTAATGAAGAGAAAGAAGCCCTGGAGCTTCCCCTGAGGAGACTTTTATCTTCCTGACTCGGTAGCCCAATGCTCCCCTCCCCAACCCCTCCATTTAAGTCCGGGTAACTCACTGAAAGGCAACTTGGACCCCAGACAGCTCAGTACAACGAAAAGGCACAGAACTAGGGAAAGGTTGCTTCCGGTGGCTGCAACCTTTGCCATGGTTCCTTCCTGAGGCCAGGCACCTACAGGTGTGGCTGGAGCTGCGGAGAGGATGGGGAGTCCTCAGTACCGCCCCGCAGAGGACCCGGTGCAAAGATTCGCAAAGTTCCGGGCATCTGGACTATGAATTCAGACCTCCTGGTCCTCCAGACACATATTTTCCTACATCTCTTTGGGGTCGCTCCAGGGCCTCTGCTCCTCCCTCCCTGAGCATTGCGATTTCGTCACAATGGGCCAGGGAGCACTGTGGGTCTGGTCTCTGGCGGTTTCTGACTTGCTAGCTCATTGTCTTGCTCCTTTGCTGGCATGGAGGGCATTGTTGTCCTGGGCTCCCACAGCCCGGGGTGCCGTCATCTCACTCACCCTGGGACTCTGGGCAACAGCATCAGGAAAGACAGAGACAGAATAAAATCTGTGACTTCATAAAGGAAGGGGGGGTTCAAGATTATAATGGGGAAATCCACAGAGACAGCTGACCTGGGCTAATAGGAGCTCAGGGACTCTGGACTGACAGTGGAGAACCTGCATAGGACTGAAGTAGGTCCTCTGAATGTGGGTGACAGTTGTGTGACTTGAACTGTTTGTGGGGCCAGTGGGACCATGACTTATCCCTGTGCATGAACTGGCCTTTTGGAGCCGATTCCCTATACTGGGATACCTTGCTCTGCTTTGATGCTGCGGGGAGGGGCCTGGACCTGCCTGGACTTGGTATACTAGACTTTGTTGACTCCCCAAGGGAGGTCTTTCTCCTTCTAAGTAATAGATGGGTGTGGAATGGGTGGAAGTTATGGGGTGGGGGGAGAAGAGGAGGAAAAGGAAACTGGGGTTGGTATGTAAAATTAAAAAAAAAAAATCTTAAAAAAAACAAAGTCAGTGTCTTCACCTGGAATCTAGGCAGGAGCAGCTCGAATCAGCATAATATATACAGGACCCGCCCTCTACTCACCACATACCACGCCCACTCCGCTTAGCCTATGAATCTCATTACTTCTGGGCTCCTCCCCTTCAGATGCTGATCAATCAGGAGGAAGCTCAAAGTTCCACTGCCCCCTCCCCCCACCCCCATCTGGAGTAGGAGCTAGCAGGTTCCCTAGGGCGCCCTTCTCCATGGCTGCACTCCCGGATTGTCAGGACTGTTTCAGCTCCTGTGGTCTGATGACACACAAGGACTGTGTGTGGGGAGGAGGCGGGGAGATGTCTCCTCCATTGTCTGACCGCTACGGCTAGCCTACCCCAGCACTTAGGTTTTTCTCTATGCTCCCAGCTCTCATCTCCCTCTGATCACTGACCTCCTCTTGGGGAAAAATTAAAACGGGCCCAACTTCTAGGCCAAAAAAAAAAAAAAATTGTAACTAGGGGATAAAGAACTTTCGGAGGGTCCTTTGAATTTTCCCAAGTTTCAAGCTTTTTGTTTTGTTTGGTTCGTTTGTTTGTTTGTTTTTTTCCCCTTCTTCAGAGACAGGCTTTCTCTGTGTACCCCTGGCTGTCCTGGAACTCCTTCTAGACCAGGTTGACCTTGAACTCAGAGATTTGTATCTCTCTGCCTTTGGAGTAGTGGGATTAAAAGCATGCACCAGCACTTGAACTCCCCCATTTTTACAATTCATAAGACAAAGAATAAATTTAGAATGCTACATGATCATAGGTGCATAAATGTGACTATGTAAACAGCGGGGCCCTCCAGTCAGGCCTTCCTGCTTCTACTGTGATTCCTCACCAACATTACAGTACTATACTTGATCAAGACTGCCTTTCCTCTCTTCCTTTACATCCTGAAAGGGAACACTTTTTTTTCATTCTCTGCTCTTACTTTAAACAATTAACAGCCAATGTCCCTGTTATGGTTAAATCCATGAAGTCCCCCAAAAGCCAACAAGAAGACAGAGTCCTGTATGTTAAAGCAAAGAGCCTTTATTTTAAGCAAGTTTGCAAACTTGTTCTCTCCGCATGTTCAACGTATTGGAATAAACAGGAGAGCCCCGACCTCAGTTAGAATTGGGTTTTTATTGTAATAAAGGTGGGGGTGAGGGTTTTTTGAGGTTCAGGACCCCTGATTGGATGACATTTGTCTGGGGGTGTCCTGGTGAGTGTGTGTTGGCAGGTGATCCTATCTACAGCGGTTGGAATATTAGGCATTTCCTTTGGATGGTCTGTTCTTGAGTGGTGGTTGGGTAATCTCAGCTTGTGGTTCTTCCTGCAGCCAGGTATTGCTTCAGGGTAAACTACTGAGACTGAGGCCTCTTATTAAATTTATGAATGGCCGAGTCCTACTCTGGCAGGTGATAATGGTTGGAAGTAAAGAACCTGCCCATACTTAGCTTATCATAGCTGACTTCCACAGTCCCAATACCTCTGGAAAATTCTACCCTAGGGGATGAAAACTAGCCTCCCAATAGATCACTATTCTGTACTTAAGCGCTTCAGCCAGTGTAACATGAGGGCCGGCTTGTTGGGGTTTCTGTCCCACCCGCTACCCCACAACCAGCAAGTCCCAAAGGAAATCTCACGGAGTCTACATTAGGTTATAAACTGATTGGCCCATTAGGTCAGGCTACTTATTAGCTCTTATAACTTTTGTTACCCCATTATCCTTATCTATGTTAGCCACATGGCTTGGTACCTTTTTCAGCTGTCAGCTCACATGATGCTTCTTTGGTGATCTGGGCAGGAATGGCAGAGGGAGCTTCCTGCTTCCCAGAATATTCCCATTCTTTTTGCTCCACCTTACTTCCTGTCAGGCTTTCCCGCCTATACTGCCTGCCTGGACAATCAGCATTTTATTAAAATATGATTGACAGACTACAGACAATTCTCCCGCATCAAGCCGGTGCTGATTAAATTTCCCAGGTATTGGTCATTTGTTGTGTGGATGACATTCTCCTCTCCTGCTCATAAATCAGTACTTATGTGAATGCTTGACTTTCATGGGAAACAAGCTTAAAAGAGCAAAATTTGAACATAGCTTCATGTAAAATACAAAGCAACCACACTACAATTGCTTAGAATATATTATTACTTAGAATATATTGTTACTTCACAACGATTTGGCCATCATCCCCTCAGTTTAAAACTTAAAATCTTACAATCTAGGTGTTGTTTATTAGTTTTGTGCTTACCCTTGGTCTGACATAATTGATCAGACTCTCTGTGAGTTTGAGGTCAGCCTGGTCTACAAAGCTAGTTCAGGGACATTCAAGACTACACAAAGAAACCCTGTCTGGAAAAAAACAAAATTAATAAAGAAACAAAATAAAAAAGGGGCCCTGCGGTGGTGGCACTTGCCTTTAATCTCAGCGCTTGGGAGGCAGAGTTAGGTAGACCTCTTTGAATTTGAAGTCAGCCTGGTCTAAAGATCGAGTTCCAGGACAGCCAGGGCTGTCTAGGGAGGTGGGAGGGGCAGGAGGCATGTAGGTCCTTGTGCTCACTGATGAATACTACGGAAATCAGGAATATTAAATGTACAGGGTCATCTCTTCTAAGAGAGATGTATAATCTATTTTCTACCCAGAAGGCTGGGGACAGATGGGGTTAATAGCCTGGTAACCTCTGTGTTATTTGTATGGTCAGACCACAACAGCTACCCCAGAACCATATCTTGATCTTGTTTATCTCAGTCCACCACAGCAGGATCCTCCCCCAGACCCTTATCCTGAGCTTGTGTCCTCAGTTAATCTGTAGATCCTATCCTTATGGAAGATGTCACTTGGACTTGAGAAGAGTTTCTATGTAGTCCTGCTTTAAGCTCTGCTCTGCACAGAGATGGAGTTAATAGTCACTAGGAAACATTTTTCCCCATTTTCTATGCTTAAATATGTCTAAAATAAACTACTGAGTCAGACTTTCAAAGTCTGAACCAACACTGCCCACTGAGTCAGGTTAAACAGGGCTTCTTTCTGGCTTCCTGTGGATCAACCCTCTCCTGGTGGAGGTGTTGGCAGAGACCCTCACAGGCATCTTTCAAAAGCAATCTCACTGGGTGGGTGCTGCCTTGTGGGTGGAACATCTCACCATAAGCAGGGTCAGGAGTGAAAGGTTGGACCAATTTTCACCGGTTTCCAAAACTAACTTAGAGAAGCCCAGTTCTGTTTCGGACCCACACTGAGCTCTGAAGTCAGTAGGCACAATTTCCAGGTTACATTAAGACCTTACTGACCATTTAAGCTATGGACAAGAGAAGGCGGGTCCATCATCTGATCCAATTGACAAGGGCAGCCCTTACCTAGAAATGATCTTATGTAAAAGAGTCTTGGTCACTGTCAGAGCAGTGTCCCCTCTGAGTAGCAAATGCTTCTATCCAGTTGAGGTGTCAACACATGCAGATACTTAAACTTGGGTGTGAGAGGCTTGATTTCTGTGAAATAAAACCTCCATTTCTTGTCAGGGTTAGTCCCCTCAGATGAACAGATAGTCCAGGCTACACAGAGAAACCTATCTCAACCTCCAACCCCCTTCAGACCAAAATAATGAATACCGAATTTGACAGGTCTTTATACAGATTGACAAAGAACAAAGAGAATATTACAGCTAGTTTATCACAAATGGAATAGGCATTGCCACAAACCTTGAGAAGTAAAATAATTACAAGAGAAATCTCTAAAAATTTTATGTAAAAATCACACAACACAGTCATATACACATTTGTAGAAACATGAGCACATGCAAAGCAATCACAAGAAGAAAGTTCACAAACATCTGAGAAGAAAGATGACATTTTTTTAAAGATGCCAAGTCAGCAATCAGATGGCATCCAGTAAGAAAAAGTAAAGACAGACATTACCAGTGACTTCAACTAAACAAATAATCTTCAATTTCTCTTTCCTAGGATTAGTTGTTACAGGTTTCCTTTAGTGATGGCTGAGATATCTGAATACAGCCAGTCTACTTAATGCCACTATAGTTACAAATTAATTAGGGAGAAATAGTGCATCTTACATTAGTAATACTTTAGTAGCACAACATAAGAGCTCAAAATCCAAGAATCAATCAGGTGTGGTGCACACACCTTTAAGCCCGATGCTGGGGACATAGAGGCAGGAAGATCTCCAAGTTCCAGGTCAACCTGGCCTGCATAGTGAGTTCCATTCCATGTTGTGCTTCATAGATAGGCCCTACCTCAAAAATGTGTTTTCAATAGTGATCTCTCCATATTTTCAAGTCCTTACGTTGTCACTGTGTGTGTGTCACGTGTATGTGAGTGCTAGTGCACTTGTGCAAAGTGTCCCTGTGGAGTCAGAGGAAACTAGTGTGAGTTCATTCTCCTTCTATTCCAGATCTGGATGTGCAGAAGAAGCTTCTCTGAGCACAGTGGAGAGCAGCACTGACCCAGATCAGCACCAGGAGGATGTGGACCCAGCAGCACCAGCTCCCAGGATCTTCTGCCTTTCACTGTCAGATTGTCACTGCAGGGACAGCCAGCCTGTAGGACTGAGCAGCTTCTGGGTTCTCTGTTCTTACTGTGAATGTGGACATTGCTATGCTACCTAGTGTATGACTAACCTATAATAGTAATAATATTATAAAATATTATATTTTCTCTTATGACTATATTATATATAGTCATTTAAAAATAAAAGACACATTTTTTCTTTTGTTCTAGAGATGGCTGCCTAGTAAGGTGTGGTTATAATAAATATCTACTACAAAATTAATATTTTTAACAGAATTTAACTTCCAACAAATACCTTATCAGGGGTGGGACCTTTCTAGTCTGTCTCACATTGACCTGGATACACAAGAGTAAAAAGTTCACATTCCCACTAAGGAGATCTGGTTGTCCTGTTTCCTATGCTAAGGATGTGTACACAACCATGTCCTTTTTCAGACATCTAGTTCAAGTAGATCCATGTTATGGGCAAATCCAACCAGGGCACACCAAGGAAACAATACAAGGTGATAAGAAAGGGCCCAAGTGACTGCACAGAGTGAAGACCATGAAATGCTGTCTGCAGCATCCTGATTCATCTGGTGGAGGCTGATGGAAGGGAGAGTGGTGGCACCAGATGAACTCTCACGACTTCTCTGGAGCATTTTCAACCTGCAGCAAGGAAACACATCTTTTGAAGGGTCTGAGGAAAGCCTGGGTCAGTTCTCCTGGGTGCCCTGTACCAATCATCACCACCCACAGCCACCCTCACTGAGGGTCATTCAGTTCCCTCCTCCATCACCCCTGGGCTCTCCATCCTGGATCCCTTACTGTCTTCCTCCTTCTTTCCCTTGTCCCAGAGCCCCAGACCCTGCTGCAGACCTGGAGACCAGAATAAAGTGGTGATGACCAGCTCTGCTTCCTGACTCAGGGGCTGATAGGAGGGGCTGGAGGAGTCATGGGAACCCCTATCCAGCCTTCTTCTCCATTCTTTCTCAGCCTTAGAGCGACACACACAGGTGTGGTTGTGACTGTCTCAGCCCCACCTTGTCCAGACAGGAGCAGACTCCAACAGCAGCTCAGTCCCCCGGCCTGCAGTGAGGACACTGCTCCTTCTGGAGGCCACAGCTCTATTCATTGTGAGTTCATGTGTGTGAGCATAAGCTTGCATGCCTGTAAGTGCACTGTGTGAATGCCTGGTGTCTGTGGAGAAGAAGGGGCTGTATGGTTGCCAAGTGGGTGCTGGGACTGGATCCCAAGTCCGACTCATGAACAGGAAGTGGTCTTGCCACTGTGCCATCTCTTTATTTATATCTTTTTTATCTTTGTCTGTGGTATGGAATCTTCTTCTCCCTATACATCGACTAGAGCTACCACATTTTTCATTTGTGTTCCTAATGTTACACATCTGCATCATGGGACCTTCCTGATTAGGAACCTACTCTGATCAGGCACCTGCTGTGTTCCCTCCTAATTCCCCACTGCTCTGTGACATGATTCCTGTCTGTCAAGGCTGAGCATGCACACACTATTGCTAGCAGGTGACATGAACTCCAGATCTCCTGCCTCCTTTCTCAATAAGATGCTATAGATGAGGGACAGCATCATGTCTCCAGGAATTCATTCCAGCTTCCCCACTCCTCGCCCATCTTTGTCTTACCCCACTCCCAACACAGCCCTCAGTCCCTTCATTGTCAAGGATTCTCCTCAGAGACCACAGAAGAAGGGAGTAGCGGAGGATCAGCAGTGGGACAGAGATGTGGGGCTTGATGACCAGGGACGAAGGCTGGACCACATGTGGAGCATCAGTAGGTGAGGCTGAAGTGGAAACACAAGTTGAGTCTTTGACCAGACCTCAAATCTGAGGAAATCTCACCATAGCTTCTGGGTTGTCTAGCAATTCAGCAACACAGAGTTCCACCCCCATTGCTATGTAACAACTGTTTAGGTGGATCCTGAGTAGGAAGGGAGAGACAGCATGTTCCGTGACCTAATAAGACTCAGACAGGTATGGTAGGAGAAGCAGGATAATAATGGAGCCCATCTTTCCTCTGGCAGGATAGGAGGCATGAGATGACCTGTGAGGATGGTGCCAGGGAAGAAGACAGATCAGGTGAGAGGAAAAGCAACAGTGAGTGCAGAATGAGGAAAAGGCCAGGAAATACAAGGATGCTCAGACTGTGACAGCCAGCGAGACCCGCAGTGAGAGAACAATGTAACCACAATTAATGAGATAGGAGAGAGTGAGAAATGAAATAAATGACAGAAAAAAATGACCATTAACCCAAGGACTCATGGTGATTAGATTATTACGTGTGTGTGTGTGTGTGTGTGTGTGTGTGTGTGTGTGTGTGTGTGAGAGAGAGAGAGAGAGAGAGAGCTCACACACACACATGCACAGACACACTCACCCTAATCTGCAGTGAGTTTCTTCCCTTTATTCCAAGTTACCTGTAGGCTCCAGCTTTTCTTCCAAGAGTGACTTGATCATCTCCTTAAGTCAGATCCTGTAGTCCCCCTGTGAGGTCCTGGATAAAAAGTCTGTTAAATCCTTGTTTTTCTCCCACATCTCTTTCATCCAGCTGGATCCAGGGTCAACTTCAGTCCACTCTCCAGTGCTTGTGTCAACATGGACCATTTTGTGTCCATTGAGGTCAAAGTCCCAGGATCCATTGAAACGTCCATCTACTTCATGCCAACAACAACAGCCTGGCCTGCAGAGCAAGGGGCTCTGTGCCCATTGGAAAGAAATGAGCCTCTGCCCTTGATGAATCCTGTCCCCTACCCTCTCTCCCATCCTCTGACCTTGCTCTACCCTAAAGCCTTGCTGCAGGACCTCTTAGGTTTGACTACCAGTGATTCATTTTTTTTCTCCATGAAAACAATGAATGTCCCTAATGTGTCACAAATCCTGTTCTTTCCCTCGGGGGCCCATCTAATATGTTCTTTTATTTAGTTTGTGGCAGTGCAGTTTGACCTAGGGCCTCATGCATACCAGGCAAGTACTCTACCCCAAGAATATGGGGCCATTTGAAGCTTACCTCTGAATGTCTTATTCTCCTGCTTCAAGTGGATCGCTTGTTCTTTGAACAGGTCAACTCCATTTTTCAGAGCATCAATCTGTGGGTCACAGATCTTTGTGGCATTCAGCCAGTTCCCCAGAACACCAATGGCTTGGCAGTTGTTGTTACTGCTGTTGTAGGAAAGAAAAGTCTCTACATTCAGTTGGCCTTGGACTTCCTGCCTCCATGGTCCAGACCCTGACCTGCCCACAGTGTAGGTGTAGCAAAGAGAAGCAGCATCTGTGAAGGAAACATGCAGTGAGGTTAGGGATGCAGAGCTGGGGCTCAGAGACAGTCTCTGCCTGTAGATCAAGAAAATCTTTTGGAAGGGAGTCTTTAAAAAAGAGAGAAATAAATAAATTTCTTAAGTAAATAAAGGAAATAAAATAAAATGGCTGACTGATGTGGGCTTTCTCTCTGTATGCTTGGATATCATTAATGAATAAAGAAACTGCTTTGGACCTATAGCAGGGCAGAACTTAGGTAGGCAGGGAAGGCAGAACTGAATGCTGGGAGAAAGAAAGGTGGAGTCAGAGAGAAGCCAATTAGCCCCGCTGGAGAGCTGACTGGGTTTCCACTGAGCTAAGTAAAACACAGTCAGTCAATTTCTCTTGCTTGAAGATGTAGGTTATGGTGTGGGCAACCCCTGATCTCCATCGACAATTTGTAGAAGGATACTTAAAAGAAATCCCACACTAGCTCAGAACTGAGAAATAGATGGTCATTTATTTAGGGGTAGACTCTCAAATCGGACTCCTCTGCTTGAATGGAGATCAGAAAACGAATCCTACAACCACAGCAGAGAGGCTGGATGCATGCTCTACGTCTGCATATATAGTGTAAGAGGCCTATACAATGGGCAGGTAACCACTGACTGTGAGACTTCCTACAGCAACAATCTCTTATGCGTTATCACGTGACCTCGCTAGGGGTTGGCCCTGTCAGTTATGACAGGAAAACTTCAGGATGTCTTCTCTGGTTCTGTTCATCCTGGAGAATCTCCAGAAGCTGCTCATGTAGACCGTGTGGACACAGGATGGTGCGTGAGGCTGGAGGGGCAGAGTGAGCAGGGTGAGGATGGGACAGAGGTTGCATGGACACCATTTTTACTGATCTGTACTCTCAGATCATAGACTTGAAAATCTTTGCTGGTTAGCTCAAACTGCCAGTTTGATCCAGCCTAGCCTCACCTAAGAAGAGACTGTCTACTGAGGGCCTGTTTCTACTACTAATGATGTAGAAATGTGCAGCCACTATGGACATTACTATTCCTGGGGCAGGTGGTCTCTGACTGGATAAGAAATCTAGCTATGCAGGAGCTAGTGATTCAGACAGCAAGCAGCATCCTCCATGGTTCCTACTGTGCCTCTCTGGCTGTGAAGTGAGTTCCTTAGTTGTAGATAATGCTGTGAGGAATAGCACATGGGCCTGCCTCTGAGTACCTGCCCTGACCTCCCTCAGCGACAGACTCTGGCTTAGAAGTAGGAATTAAATAAATCAGTTTCTCCCTTACATTGCTCTTGATAGTGTGTGCATTACAGCATCATAATAAAACCAGAACAACACATACCTAATCCCCTGGACGTACTGCAGTGGTCCAGGGATGGCTTCCTAGACCTGGTCAGAGGCTAGCCCACACTGCAGGACACAGAAAATCTAGACTGGTTGAATCTGGCAGTAGAAGAGTGGGGATCAAAAATCTCAGAGAAGTGCATATGCCAGAGTGGATGGAACAGCAAACATTTCCAGAGGAAGTGTGCAGAGTCCATGCTGTCTGTGGATGCTGGAGCATCTGTGTTGAGAAGGACCAGGGAGAAGGACACCAGCATGGCTGGAAGTGCAGAGATGGTGATGATGATGGCTCAAGGCCATCAAACTGTATTTCTAACTTGGAACCTCAGAAGTATGCAACAGAAAATCAGGTGGAGTGGTCAGGAGGCAGTAACATCAACAACAGTGGTTCATTGTGAAGTTAGGGGGATGAACCTTGAAGTCTAACCACTTAAGGGGGTCATGGTTAACAGAACACAAAATTCCTAAATATAGAGAGATGGTTAGGCAACCCAGATTTTGACTGGATTTTAATAATTAAAGACAAAACAAGTGATCAAGAAGCTGAAACCTGATGTCTCATGAAAATCCTAGGATCTTGTGCCCAGTGTTTAAACTGAACCAATCAAAACTAATCTACCTCAAAGACAGCCCCAGATTATTTCAGGGCTGAACAGCTGAAAACAAACTAAAAGCCCTTTGCCAACGTAAACTGTGCTCACACCAGAAAACACCTTAGCTAAGCAGGGGCTAGCACACCTTGCCAAATATTGAGGACTCTGGCAATGGTCCTGGTTGGGGTATTTGAAATCTGTCCTCGTTCCCAAGCCCATATAGTCTACCTACTGGGGAGATGACATCAGATACTGGTGTTCATTTAAGAAGGAGAAGGTTTGTTTTTTCCTCTGTGAATGTCAGGCACTAAATCTCTTCAACCTTGCAAGCCTCACTATATCCATCCTGTATCAAATACTCAGGTCTGCATTCAGTGTGACAGATGCAGAAGGCAACAAGCTAATGAATGGGACAGCAGCCTTGTCCTCTGTCCTTCTTCTGACCCCATGTACCAGTGTTGGTGCCCATCCCCTCAGAGTGTTTTCAGAAGTACTGTGAAAACTACCTGCTTCCCAGGCTGCTCTCTCTCAGGACCCAGTACCTGGCCAGGAGAAATGGAGTAATTTACCCTGCTGCAGGAACCTCAGACTGGCTCCTGCCAAAGCAAGGCCATTGTCCTATTTGGAACAGACACAAAATCCACCCAGGGCCATTTCCTAGAATTGACACCTTAGACTTCAAGATTGTCCAGGGTCAGAGGGTCCTAGAGGCAGGCCCAGCTGTGCTCTTCATCGATTATTGTCTCTGGCTGCTTTCAAGTCCAGGAACAGAGCCGAACAGGATAACAGAGACCATCTGTCCCGTGAAGACTTCAGTACTGATACAGTAGCTGTATTAGTCACTTCCTGCTGCTGTGATGAACACCAAGGCCACGATCACACAGAAGGAAGGGTTTGAGATCTTAGAGTTTCAGAGGAGAAGAGTCCATCACCTCACAGCAGAGAAGCATGGCACCTGGGGTGCATGGTGGCTGAGCAGCAAGCTCATTCAAAAACTATATCATTTGAATAACTGCTTGGTTTATTAGATCTTATCTCTTACTGACTATCTCTTACATCTTAATTTAACCCATTTCCATTAATCTGTATTATCACCACATGGCTGTGGCTTACCAGGTAAAGTTCTGTCCACTATCTATCTCCAGCGGGGCTTCGTGGCTTCTCTCTGACTCCACATTCTTTTTCTCAGTATTTGGTTTAGATTTCCCCACCTACCTATATTCTGTCCAGTGCAGTCCAAAGACAGATCTTTATTAACCAATGGTATTTACAGCATACAGAGGGGAATCCCACATCCCCTCCCCTTTTCTGTCTAAAGAAAAAGGAAGGTTTTAACTTTAACATAGTAAAATTACATATAAAAAACAGGTATCAAGCAAGAATTACTGTTACAATACTTACATCTACTTTATCTTTTATCATAACTAAGGAAAACAATAATTATGACTATCTATTTTTCAACTCCATCAAAGACTCCAGAAAGATATAATATTACCTAAGTAAACAGGAAGTGCATTGTAAGCAACTTCCAAAACTCTCGAACTGACAGAGACATCTTGCTGCCTGGACTGTCACCCAGAGTTCTTCTGTACTGTTGGGACATCCATCTTCAGCCTCTAGGCCCATAGCATACTTTTTCATAAAGCAAAAAATTTCTAAGACAGTTCCACCTATTGGTGTGGGAGAATTGTCTGTATTCTGTCAATCATGTTTTAAATAAACACTGATTGGCCAGACAGGAAGTATAGGCAGTAAAACCAGACAGGAAGTAGAAATGATGCAACAAGAACAGGAGTATTCTGGGAAGGAGGAAGCTGATTCCTCCCACTCCTACCCAGATCACCAAAGCAGCAGGATGTGATCTGCCCCAATGAAAAAGGTACTGAGCCACATGGCTAACATAGATCATAATAATGGATTAATATAAGCTACAAGAGCTAATAAGTAGCCTGACCTAATGGGCCAATCAGCTTTATAACTTATAGAGATCTCTATGTGATTTTCTCTGGGACTAAACAGCTGGGGAACTGGGCAGGACAGAAAACACAAGCAAGTCAGCCCCTCATATTACAACCTATATTGGCAGTTTGTCAGTCACTCATTTTCTGTGTCCTGCAGAATGTCTGGCAGACTCTTTTATGAAGAAGGAACCCCAAAGAACAGTCTCACCTTCTTTAGGCAAATTCAGCAGTCATTTCTCTGTGGGTCTCGCATATTCAGTTCATGCAGCACAACATCAAGCAATCCAGACAAGAGCAATTTCTTGCCCAAATGGCTCACAAACTTCATAAAGAGCCTATTCGATGCCCATTTCCCTCTTGAAGTAACATGGTGTTGCCAGGAGCAGATGTGTCTCACTGTCATGAAAAGTCCTAAGTTTTTAACATTTTAAATGCCATGTTTCATAGTCCTTGAAAGGTTTGAAGAATGCCTATCCATCTGAAATACATTTCTTTTCATCTAGAAAATCTAACTAGAAACCCGCCTATCCTTTTGCAATCTCCATGGAACTCCAAAACACAGCTTGCCCCAATACTTAGGGGACTTAAGAGGTGAGTAAACAGCTATGTGACAGGACACCCCACTCTCTAGGACCTCTACAATGGGACAAACCCCTGGGCTTCTCCCCAAGCTGCCTTGGGTTTTCTAACCAGCCAGCAGGGAGTTTCCTGTGGGTAGTGTCCCTCAAAGTGCAAACCCATCCGCCAGCCCCTCCAACTTACTAGCCCCACCCTACCCACAAACTTGCCTATCCTCTGGCAACCTTGGTGAAACTCTGAAACACAGCTTGCTCCAATACTGAGGAGACTAAGAGCTCACTACAATACTGAGGAGACCAAGAGAGAGAACCAAGAGAGCTAGCCAGGAGACAAGAACAAGAGAGCAGGCTTATAGAGACCTCAGAGACTTTCTGAGACACAGACAATGACAGTAAAGAACAGACTAAGAAAAACTCCCAAGCACTCAGGCATCCACTTCAAGGATTTGACCAAGATACCAAAACACTGCTGGCCTCATTTGAAGGAAAGGATGGGTAGATGCCAATGCAAGAATTTATCCAACAACCTAAAAAGCAACATGGGAACACCAGAACCCAATGGTTACACAACAGGAAGACTTCATCATCCTAACCTAGAAGAAGGAGAAGAAAATGACTTTAAATGTAACTTTATGAAAATGATGAAGATCTTTAAAGAGGAAATGAAAAGCTCCCTTAAAGAAATAGAGGAAAAGAAAAAAATTAAAAAAAGAAATAGAGGAAAAGACATATAAAAAATTGGAAGAAATTAATAAATCCCTCAAAGAAACCCAAGAAAACCAAGTAAAAAATAAACGAGTGAAGGAAACAGTTCAAGATTTGAATACTGAAATACAGGTAAAAAAGAAAACACAAACTGAGAAAATTCTGGATATGGAAAATCTGGGTAAATGAACAGGAACTATTGAGACAGGTATAACCAACAGAATACAAGAGATAAAAGAAAGAATCTCAGGTGCTGAAGATACTATAAAGGAAATAGACTTATTGGTCAAAGAAAACATTACATCCAACAAATTCTAAACAGAAAACATCCAGGAAATCTGGGACATCATGAAAAGACCAAACCTAAGAATAATAAGAATAGAAGGAGAGGAACTCCAGGTCAAAGGCCCAGAAAATATATTCAACAAAATCATAGAAGAAAACTTTCCCAACCTAAAGAAGCATATCCCTATGAAGGTACAAGAAGCTTACAGAACACCAATCAGATGGATCAAAAAAAAATGTCCCCTCACTATATAATAATCAAAATGCAAAACACACAGAATATCAAAAGAGTATTAAGAGCTGCAAAGGAAAAAGGTCAAGTACCATATAAAGATGGACCTATCAGAATTACACCTGACTTCTCAATAGAAACCATGAAAGCCAGAAGGTCTTGGACAGATGTGCTGCAGACACTAAGAGACCGTGGGTGCAAGCCCAGACTACTATGCCCAGCAAAGCTTTCAATCACCAATCTTCAATGGAGAAAACAGGATATTCCATGACAAAAACAGATTTAGACAATATGTATCTACAAACCCAGCACTACAGAAAGTACTAGAAGGAAAATTCCAACCCAAGGAAGCTAACTGTACCCACAAAAGCACAGGTAACTGATATCCTCACACACCCGCCTAACCCAAAAAGGGAAACACACAAACATTACTACCAAAAACAACTGGAATTAACAACCACTGGTCATTAAGATCTCTTAATATCAATGAGCCCAATTAACCTATACAAAGATACAGGCTAAGAAAATGGATAAGAAAACAGGATCCAGCCTTCTGCTGTATACAAGAAACACATCTCAACCTCAAAGATAGATACTGGTAAAGTATTGGGAAAAGGTTTTCCAACCAAATGGACCTAAGAAACAAGTGGGTGTAGCTATCCTAATATCTAACAAAATAGATTTCAAACTAAAATCAATCAGAAGAGCTGGAGAAGGACACTTTATACTCATAACAGGAACAGTCCACCAAGATGTAGTCTCAATCCTGACCATCTATGCCCCTAATACAAGAAATATTACTTGTATTTAAGTAATAATCACACATGAAACCCCACATAGTAATAGCAGGAGACTTCAACACTCCACTTGGCAATGAACAGAAACTTAAAAGAGGAGGGAGGAAAGATGAATATGGGATCAGGGAAGAATATATTTCAACTAAGGGAGTCATTTTAGGGTTTACAGGAGACTTGATTATATATGGGATCCAAGGTCCAAGGAGAGATCCCCCAGATTGTTCTCTGGACAGAGGAGAGGGTGCCTGAATCGGCCAAGGCCCATAACCATACTGATGTATATTTTGCTTATCACCATAGATCCTTCATCTGGCGAAGGACGGCGATGCGGACAGAGACCCACATAGGAGCACCGGACTGAGCCTCCCAAGGTCCAAATGAGGAGCAGAAGGAGGAAGAACATGAAGGACGAAGTCAGGACTGCGAGGGATGCTATCACCCACTGATGCAGGGGAACGGATCTAATGAGGGTTTACCAAGGCCAGTTGGACTGGGACTGAATGAGGACGTGATCTAACCAGATTCTCGGAATTTGGCCGGATTCTCTGAATGTGGCTGGCCCGAAGTCTTTCTGAAAAGCCATTGACTATGATACTGGGACCTGTTTCCTCTGCATATACTGGATTTTGGGGATCCAGTCTGTTTGGATGCTCGCCTTCCTGGACCTGGAGGGAGGGGGGAGGAACTTGGACTTCCCACAGGGCGGGAAACCCTGACTGTCCTGGGGGACGGAGAGGGGGGATGAGGGAGTGGGGGAGGTGGGAGGGTGTTGGGAGGAGGGGCGGAAATGGAAACTTTTATAATTTAATAAAATTTACTTTCAAAAAAAAAAGAAAGAAGAGAACAGGTGTCATGAATCAAATGAGCTTAACAGACATCTATAGAATATTCCACCCAAACACAAAAGAATATACCTTCTTCTCAGCACCTCATTGAACCTTCTATAAAATTGATCACATACTCAGTAACAAAGCAAACCTCCAAAGACACAAAAAAGTTGGAGTAACCCCCTGTGCCTTATTGGATCACCGAGTATTAAAGTTAGAATTTAACAACAATACTACTCTCAGAAAGTCTACAAACTCATGGAAATTGAACAGTGAACTACTGAACCACCCCTGGGTCAAGGAAGAAATAAAGACAGAAGTTAAAGACTTCCTAGAATTTAACAAAAATGAAGGCACAACCTATCTAAATCTATGGGACACTATGAAAGCAGTGCTAAGAGGAAAGTTCATAGCACTAAGTGTCCACATAAAGAAAATAGGGAAAACTCACATTAGTGACTTAACAGTACACCTGAAAGCTCTAGAACAAAAAGAAGTAGACTAACCCAGGAGGAGTAAGACAGGAAATAATCAAATTGAGGGCTGAAATCATCAAAATAGAAACAAAGAAAACAATAGAAAGAATCAATAAAACAAAGAGCTGGTTCTTTGAGAAAATCAACAAGATAGACAAACCCTCATTCAAACTAATCAAAAGGCAGCAAGAACATCTAAATTAAGAAAATCAGAAATGAAATAGGGGACATAACAACAGATACTGAGGAAATTCAAAGAATCATTAGGTCATACTACAAAAACCTGTACTCCACAAAATTGGAAAATGTAAAAGAAATAGAAAGCTTTTTTAGATAGATACCATATACCCAAATTAAATCAAGACCAGGTGAGCAAGTTAAATAGACCTATACATTGCAAGGAAGTAGAAGCTGTCATCAAAAGTTCCCAACTAAAAAAAGCCCAGGACCAGATGATTTTAGTTCAGAATTCTACCAGAACTTACAAGAAGAGCTAGTAACTATACTCCTCAAAGTGTTCCATATAATAGAAACAGAAGAAACATTGCTAAACACTTTTATGAGGCTACAGTTACCCTGATACTGAAACCACATGAGACTCAATCAATAGAATTACAGACTAATCTCTCTCATGCACATGGATTCAAAAATACTCAATAAAATACTGGCAAACTGAATCCAAGAACACATCAAAAAAATCATCCACCGTGATCAAGTAGACTTCATCCCAGAGATGCAGGGCTGGTTCAACATATGAAAATCTATCAATGTAATTCATCATATAAATAAACTGAAAGAAAAAAACCCATATGATCATTTCATTAGATGCTGAAAAAACATTCAACAAAATTCAACACCCCTTCATAATAGAGGTCTTGAAGAGATCAGGGATACAAGGAACATATCTAAATATAATAAAAGCAATATAGAGCAAGCTGGCAGTCAACATCAAATTAAATGGAGAGAATCTCAAAGCGATTCTGCTATAATCTGTCTACCTTCTCCATATCTCTTCAACATAGTTCTTGAAGTTTTGGCTATAGCAATAAGACAACAAAAAGAAATCAAGGAGATTCAAATTGGAAAGGAAGAAGTCAAACTTTCGTTATTTGCAGATGATATAATAGTATATATAAGTGACCCCAAGAACTCTACCAGAGAACTACTACAGCTAATAAATACCTTCAATGATGTGGCAGGATACAAGATCAACTAAAAAAATTAGTAGCCCTCCTATACACAAATGATAAAGAAGCTGAGAGGGAAATCAGAGAAACATCACCTTTCACAATAGCCACAAATAGCATAAAATATCTTGGGGTAACACTAACCAAGGACGTGAAAGACCTATTTGACAAGAACTTTAAGTTTTTGAAGGAAGAAATTAAAGAAGATATGAGAAAATGGAAAGATCTCCCATGCTTTTGGATAGGTAGGATCAACATAGTAAAAATGGCAGTCCTACTAAAAGCAATCTATAAATTCAATGCAATCCCTATCAAAATCTCAACACAATTCTTCTCAGACATCGAAATAATAATAATCAACTTCATATGGATAATCAAAAAAAAAAACAAAACAAAACCAGGGTAGCCAAAACAATCTTATAAAATAAAGGAACTTCTGGAGGCATTACCATCTGTGATATCAAGCTCTACTACAGAGCTACAGTAATGAAAACAGCTTGGTGTTGGCATAAAAACAGAGAGATTGACCAATGGAATCGAACTGAAGACACGGATATTAATTCATACACCTATGAACACCTGATTTTTGGCAAAGAAGCTAAGATTATACAATGGAAAAAAGTATCTTCAACAAATGGTCCTGGTTTAACTGGATGTTAACATGTAGAAGAATGAAAATAGATCCATATCTATCCCCATGCACAAAACTCAAGTCCAAATGGGTTAAAGAACTCAATATTAATCTGACCACACTGAAGCTGATAGAAGAGAAAGTGGGAAGTAGTCTTCAATACATGGGCAAAGGAGACTACTTCCTAAATATAACCCCAGTAGCACAGACACTGAGAGCAACAATAAATAAATGGAACCTCCTGAAACTGAGAGGCTTCTGTAAAGTGAAGGAAACAGTCAATAAGACAAAAAGGTAGACTTCTGAAAAGAAAAAGATCTTCACCAACCCCACATCAGACAAAGAACTGATCTCCAAAGTATATAAAGAACTCAAGAAACAGACATCAAAATTCTAAATAACCCAATTAAAAATGGGATATAGAACTAAATGTAGAATTCTCAACAGAAGAATCTCGAATGGCCAAAAGATACTTAAGGAAATGTTCAACATCCTTAGTCATTAGGGAAATGCAAATCAAACCAAGACTGAGATACCATCTTATACTTGTCAGAAATGGCTAAGACCAAAAACACCAATGACAGTTTATGCTGAAGAAAGTGCAGAGTAAGGAAAACACTCATCTATTGCTAGTGGGAATGCAAACTTATACCATTCTGCACCACGGAAGTAGCCTGGAATACTACGCTCACATCCCCAAAAATTAAACTATGGATATTTTCCTTTGTTTAAAAAAAATAGAGGGGGAAGTAGTGAGGGACAATCATCTATATTCTGTCAATTACGTTTTAAATAAACACTATTGACTGATAGCCAGGCAGGAAGTATAGGTGGGAAAACTAGACAGGAAGTAGAGGTGGCGCAATGAGAACAGGAGAATTCTGGGAAGAAGGAAGCTCTTTCCTCAGTCCTGCCCAGACATGGAAGAAGCAGGATGTGACCTGCCCCGCTGAATAAGATACACAGATAATAATGGACTAATAATGGGTTAATATAAGTTATAAGAGCTAATACGAAGCCTGAGCTAATGGGCCAATCAGTTTATGTTTAATATAGAATCTCTGTGTTATTTTCTTTGGGACAAATGACTGTGAGAACTGGGCAGAACAGAAACCCCAACAAGAAGGCCCTCATTTGGTCTATGTGTGCCATTCTTATTAAAGAAACCACAATATACACTGAGGTTTAAAAAAAAAACCATAAAAGGCTGGAAAGATGGCGCAATTATTAAGGATGCTGGCTGCTTTTCCAGAGGACCAAAGTTCAAATACAAACAACCACATGGTGCTCACAACAGTAGTTATGTGTAGGCAGAGTTATAGATGACTGCAGTTCCAGGAATATGACACTCTCTTCTGTCCTCCAAGGGCACCAGGCATGTACATGGTGTACACACATACATTCAGGCAAAACAACATACATATATATATAAAACAAAATAACTTTTAAAACTTGTATGAACTTTTATCCTAAGAAAAACGCCAATTTTGATAGTCCTGTTTTCTTGTGTATAAATGTTATTTACTTGAAACAGACGTTAAAGATAACTTTCTAGAAAGAATCTGCCACACACAAAAAAGTACAGTTAAAGGGAACTGTGAAGTAATATATGCTACATAAAAGTAAGGAAGGCTTCCAGCTAACAATCTTGTTTTATACCTTAAAAACAAAATGAAGAATAAACTATCTTCTGGAAACCAGAAGAATGAAAATAAGATTGATAAGGATCTTTAAAAAGTAGAAAATACAGAAACACTAGAATATCTATGAAGCAATAAAACTCAATGAAGACACTCGTTCCTTTACCCCTTGTACTCCCAGCCTTCACTTGGACATCAATGGACAAGGAAAGGTGAATCAATACATGTGATGCACCAGATGAAGAAAATAAACGGCAAAAACATCATCATCCCATCAACAAATGCAGAAAAAGAAAAGCTGTCAAAACTCAAACTATTGTCTGATAAAATCTATCAGTAAACTAAATATAGGAAGAATGTACATCTGCACACACACACACACACACACAAAAGACTTACAATATAATACAGATAGCAGAATACTTAACAGTGAGAAGTTGAAGCCAGGAAGGTGCATTCTCATCTTTTCTCAATGTGGCACTAGAAATCCTAGCTAATTGGGCAAGAAAAATAAATAAACGCATCAAGATTAGAAATGAAGAATTTAAGGAGTCTCTCCATGCATATGACATGATAGTAAGCTTAGAAACCTCTGGAGTCCAGCAAAAGATGCTAGGAGTAATAAATTGTGTATAAACTTGTAGGATAAAAGAATCAGCAAACATAAATAATCCGTTCTACGTGCACTAACAACGTTTGATCAGAAAGTTAAAGTAAAAGAACTGCTTCATTGTCAGTAACATCAACAACTTCAGCCAAAAGAGCTGAGAATAGAAACTCCAGACAGATGAAAGAAACTTAAAGGAACACAACTAATCCGGGACACACCCTGTATTCACTGATTGTAAGAAATACATTAACCAAAGTGGCCTGCAGACTGTGTTCTCTCTTAAAATCCCAATAGTATTCTTCATAAAAAAAGAAAAAAAGGCAGGCATGGTGGAACACGCCTTTAATCCCAGTACTTGGGGGGCAGAGGCAGGCAGATCTCTGTGAGATCGAGGCCAACCTGGTTAACAAAAGCGAGTTCCAGGACAGTCAGGGCCACAAAGAAAAACCCTGTCTTGGACCAAAAAAAAAAAAAAAAAAAAAAAAAAGGAATGCACTTTCCAGTAACAGCAAACAAAGCAGAGAAAGAGCAGAGCTTCTTTCTTCATATTCTTTACATAGGCAGCCAGCAGAAAGTGTGATCCAGATTAGAGGTGGATCTTCTCATCTCTACCTCAAAGGATCTGTATTAAAAGAGTATCTTCCCACCTCAACGATCAGGATTAGAAGTGGGCTATGTCAATATCAAATGATTTGATTAATAAATTAATCACTCACAGTCACAGGTATGCCTAGCCATTTGAGTTTTAGTTAACTCCAAATGTAGTCAATTGGGCAATCCAGAATAGCCATCACATCCACCAAGATGTTTTCAGAAAGTTTTTTAACATAGAGATAAGATACTAGAAGCTGGGCAGTGGTGGTGCAAGCCTTTAAACCCAGCACTTGGGAGTCAGAGGCTGGCGGATCTCTGTGAGTTTGAGGCCAGCCTGGTCTACAAGAGCTAGTTCCAGGACAAGCACCAAAGCTACAGAGAAACCCTGTCTCCAAAAACAAAAACAAACAAACAAACAAACAAAGACACTAGGACTAAAGCACCCAAGATTAAGCATCTGTTACTCCACCTCAAATTCTTCTCTGCTGTAATCCCCCACCTTGAACAATGATGTCATTGTGATTTTGTCTTTTTAAAACCTTGTATAGCTCAATTCGGTCACCAAGAGACTTTAGATGCATGAGCTCACTCTTTTATAGCCATTTCTTAAAAAGATTCAAAACTTTTGATTGATTTAATCAGCATCATTGTCAATGACTATGATCTCACCTGGATCACTTCATTTGGAGGCCCCAGCTCAATCTTGGTGGAACTCAGCCTTGTCCCCTGCCTTCCCTCCCAGGAAAAGGTTGCAGGGGAGTTACCCACTGACAAATCTTTCAGGGCCATCCATGCTCCTCTCACTGAGTCCAAAGAAATCTGGGATGGCAGCAATTTTCCTTTTGACACTCCTAGGAAGTAAGTCTCCATACCAAATTCAGTTCTGGTTCTGACTAAAGAGGAAAGGGACAAAGAAGCCGCATTGGGATTAGGAAATAAAACTGTGAGGAGAACTTCTTCCTCGGTCGTCCCATGCTAAAGTGGGATGCAATTGTGGGGGATCTGATATTCTGTTTCTGCTTCTCATGAGAGATAAGATTTCAGTTTTCTTGAAAGAGTGGATGGCCAACTGTGTGAGCACTTGAATGCATGACAGGAATATTTGGCTCAGGGAGTTGTCTGATTTCTTGATTTTGTTGCTGGTGATTCTGTTTTCTCTTGCTCCCCTGACAGGGTACCTGGACTGTAATTGCTCTGATTGACTGGGATGCTGCTTGGTTTTCTGAATTCTGCCACTAGGTGGAACCATCTGCATGCAGTTGTTGGCTCTGTTCCTCTTTTAGTCCCTAGAGGAGTCAGCTGTTTTCTCTTATGATTCCACCACAAGGTGACACCCCCTGTGATTATTGTTGGTACTTCTCCTCTCCAGGATAGGAAATTTCCAGCTATATCAACTCACTGCTAAAGCCACAAACTCCTCCTCCCCTGCTTGTATTCACACTTGCTCCCTGTCCTTATTCTCCTTGTTCCCACAGCAGGGGGAGCTGTGGAAGATCTCATGAGTCTTCCTCTCTTCATTGCCAGTGCTAATGGATTTGTCTACTTAGACCAGTCACATAAACGGTCTCCTAACAAGAAGATCACCAACTAAATCCTCACGGCGTCAGTGAGTGCTAAAGGGTTTGGGGAGGAATGCAAGGAATGCTTGCACTGAAACTGTGAGACTGACTGGCCCCTTGACACAAGATGGCCATCTACTGGTCCCTGGACCCAGTTATTGCAAAGGCAGTTTGGCTCAGTGTCACAGGACCCAGGGTACCCTGATTATTGATATTGATCCCTTATATTGATAAACGACTGACTCTTGTTTTTGTTTGTTTTGT